>NW_027070199.1:242979-280446 GCF_002906115.3 Quercus suber
AAAAAAAAAGTATATGTAAGGTTTTTATTAACTTAAAAGACGATGAAAAACCAATTTTTAATTACTACAACCGTCGCTACTCTATAAATCACACACAACACTATATTCAATATCCTAAACAACATAGTTAGGCCATTTTAGATATATACCACCATATTCAACTTATAAATTACAACCCAAATCAATCATACAATTACACAATCAAAGCATGAACATGTAACATGTATTACCTTTGAATTAGTGCTTTGAATTTTCACAATTATTGAAAGAGAATCTCCAAATTTAATTTTTAGAAAACATCAAGACAAGGTGAATTTTATTCTTTTTAACTTCCATAGAAAAAAAGTATTACGCACATAATTTCAACCCTTATGAAAGAAGGTTTACATGTAGCATGCAAAACGTGTTTAATTGACTTAGAGATGTAAAAATTAGTCAACCAACTACGGTAGAATTAAGGTTTCAAATTTTAAATAAAATAATTCTACAATAATAAAAAATATTTTGTGATAAATATGATTATGAAATGCATTACTTTTCATTAAATTAGTTCAAATTACAAAATAATAATAATAATAATGAGATCACCATAAAAAATAATCACGCGCAACGCGCAGGTCTGCGACTAGTCTTTAATAATGATCCATCCTCAGAAGCCTGCAATAAAACATGTGAATATAGTTCTATCAAAGAACAGAGGGGATTTTTAGAAAATAACTACAAAACCCAAACAATATTATTAGTTAGGCAACATTTCAAACATATTGCATTTCTAACAATTCGACTTCAAAGGAGTCGATTTTACTGTTCATATCGCCTATTTTTTGCGCCACGTAGACAAAGAAATCGACTTCAGTGAAGTATATTTCTTTGTGTAGAAATCGTTTGTGTAGAAATCGACTCCACTGGAGTCGTTTTCTATACATAGAAACCGACTCCACTGAAGTCGGTTTCTATGTATAGAAAACGACTCTAGTGGAGTCGATTTCTTTGTACAAAATTCAAATGCTCCACACAAACATTTGCGGCACCATGTGGGTCTTTTTGTTGCTGATTTTTCTTGCTAGAGGTTGAAGAGACTTGGGGTTGAGGGTACTACGGTACTGGGTAGTCCCACACAAACATTTGCGGCACCATGTGGGTCTTTTTGTTGCTGATTTTTCTTGCTAGAGGTTGAAGAGACTTGGGGTTGAGGGTACTACGGTACTGGGTAGTTCTGCAATTACAAGAGGTTGATGGCATGAACCCAAATAATTTGGTGGCTCAAAAGCAATTGTTGGAAATTCCAGACCAATTAAGAATGATATTAAATTTCCATTCCTTCCATGGTTGAAACCACAACTTCGAATCTTAACATATTGTAGTAGATGAGAGAGTAGCCATTATCTTCATTAAAAAAGACCCTTACCTGAACTGCATATTTTTTTTTATGCTCCAGCTAGAACTATACAAAGAAATCGACTCCAGTGGAGTCGATTTCTACACAAATAAATAGACTTCGCTGAAGTCGATTTCTTTGTCTACGTGGCGCAAAAAATAGGCGATATGAACAGTAAAATCGACTCCTCTGAAGTCGAATTGTTAGAAATGTAATATGTTTGAAACGTTGCCTAACTAATAATATTGTTTGGGTTTTGTAGTTATTTTCTAAAAAATCCCAAGAACAGAGACACGAATGAAACCTGATGCCATCACACTGGCAATGCACCAACGCTGGCCAACATCACAGCAAACCATTAGTGTTGATTCTGAATCTCTATATACCTACAAAATTGGAGAAACACATCTAGTCAAGTTCTTTTTTTCTTTTTCCTTTCTTTTAATAAGAGAGGTATCAAATATCAACACTCTCACACATACACGTACACACACACAAGGAAACAACAGATAGCAAACACTAAAGAAGTTACAATAATGTTTCCTAAGCTAAAAATTATTCTAACAATTATAATGTAGAGTTTGTCCTGACTAAACCAGGTAACTCACCTTTTACACAAAGCCACCAATATTGTCTCTTAAATCTATGAAGTTGCTGCATCAACAGTCAGAGCAGGGCTTGTGCTTTTGTGCATCAACCCCACCTAATTTATTAGAATTTATAAGAGAAACAAATATTTGTGTAGTGTGTTTTGTGTGTTGAGGGAGAGAGAAATAGAAAGGGAAGTATTTTTTGTTTTTGGGTTTAAAGTTTCCAACATGTCTTCAAGGTTGTTGTGGGCTTCAATGGCTGCCTCATACCTCAGGATCTCAGCGTTCCACAGAGGGTTTGCTTCTGGTATATATTAGACTTTGCTTTGATGGGTTGTTCTCTATTTTCCTTTATATGTATATATTAAAATGTGGATTTGGATCACTCATTTATGTGTGTGTTAGTTAAAATGGTTGATCTATGATTCTTTGATTAGAATATTGGTTTTTGAAAATGGGGTCTGTTTTTTTTTTTTTTTTTTTTTTGTTATTGGTATCATATTTAGTTACCAAGTTTTGGTTTTTATTACTGCTGAGATTGATGGGTTCTTGAATTTTGGAAATGGGGTTTGTTTGTTGTTGTGATTGGTATCATATTTTCAAAGTTTTGGACTTGTTACGGCATAGATCAATGGGTTCTAGAATCTGGGCATTCTTATATCAACATACTCTGTGTGTGTGTGTGTGAAAGCTATACTTTTTTATAGTTTGATCAATTTTTTGTTCTGGAATTGTGATTAATGTTAAGCCAATTATTTCTATAATTTTTAATCATCATCTTGTTAAGGATTATTAATATTACCTCGTGTTTAAAATTAAAATGTAGAATGATTAAGAAAAATAATAATTAAAAAATATATTTTATTGATCTTAAATCTAAATCCAAATCCAAAGCCAAATTTACGTATCCAAACAATGAAATTTTAAATAATGAATTTCAAATTCTTCATTGTTTAAAAAGATCCAAACAAAGAATTTCAAAATCAAGGGATTTTAAATCAAGGCATTTTAAATCAATGGATTTCAAATCCAAATCCAAATTCAAATGTTGCCATCCAAACACAACCTACGGGTATTATAGTTGACCATCAAGTTCTTGTACAGCCTCAGGTGGATATCAGAGAACATGGATCTGTTACTGATAATCAACTTGCTACATCATTTCTCTTTAAGGAACAAGATCTATGAATCTATCATAATGAACATTTTAGCTCAGAATTTATCTAGCATTACTTAGGTATGCCATTTTATCAATGGACAGAGCTTTTACTACCCCTAGTAATCTCTCTCTCTCTCTCTGAACTGTCTGTCTCTTCTTGTTATGCTGGCCGCAGGTGACCTGACTAAGCAACTGTCAGAATCATTCACACCTGATAATGCCATCAGGTTTAGTCCATGATCAATTCGACAACAATTAAATGGTTTCCATTCCAAGGAACCACTTTCCTTCTTTGGGTATGCTCTTTATCATCATTTTTTTTATTCTATCTCAACCAATAACATTGCAGTCTTACATGTTACATCTGCCTTTATCTGAAGTATAAAAAAATTGGCGGTTGGAGTGGAGTGCCAGGAGTGAGGTGGTCTGGTTTAGAACTCCAAGTAAATATGTCAAAATGAAGAAATTTTTCAGAAACTAGCTTTTCCTTGGAGATGAGAGTAAAGAATGATGTAGCTGAGCACTAGCCCAACCTGCCACAACTCATAACGTTTACATGTAGTTCCTTCATGACTATGGTTTTTGACTGTTGCTTTTGTTGCAGGAGTTCCCAACAAATTCATTATTTGAGGCTGATGCAACAAGTGAAACATCCCTTGCTGACCTCTCTCGCTTCATTCCCAATATGCCGTCTTTTCCATCTGTGCCCCATGTTATCAGCAATGGGTAGCTTTTGGAAACGGTAACCTCTCACTCTATGTTTTGAGAAGAAATACGTATGTGAATGGTGAAACAAGAGTATATTAACTTCCTGAATTTCTTCTGTATTATTTTTTATCCAAGATAAAGACACTCTGAAAAGAAAATGAACGATTTTATAAAAACAAAAATGACTGAAAGTTGTTTGTGAATCTATATTAACCTAAATCAATGTAGTGACAAATTATGGAAATAGTAAGATTGACTATCTTGGCTGCTAAAATATTGTGGCTGGTGACAATGTTCTTCTTGATCTACTCCCAAGTCTTTTCCCTAAAAGCAATATTCCATTGATCAGACCCCATACATTTTATGTCTTTAGTTATTAGGTGTCTCCATGTGTTTCATGTCTTTAGTTATTTGGCTTGTAATTGAACTGGATTTTATTTGTTCTCCTTGGTGGTTATCTTCACTATTGTTGAATGTAAAATTCCTTAAATGAAATCTTTAGCTTTCAAAATCTTGATTGGTTGATTTGAGCTGACATGTTTGGTTTCTAGATTTTAGTGATGTCATGGTTGTACTCTCCGAGTTGAGTGTTCTCTTAAAATTTTAAGATTTACATGTTGGTATTTGAATCCATGCACTCACCATCTGTATGGAATGCAAGCTTTGGGTAAAAGTGATTATCTTGCTAATATGGTTTTTAAAACTTTTCTTGAGAAGAATTCATTTGAAGTGTTTGTGCTAAGTTCAACTCGTTTGGTTTATTTTCAATGATTGAAACATCATCATCCAAATCTGTGCCAATAGTGATGCACTGAAATGCCTTTTGTTCTATCAACAGATTCAATGAGACTAATCATTGATTGGGTGTGGATCATCTAAATAATTTGAAGATTTTGTGGAAAATATGGTGAAGGATCCATTGCTTGGTCCAGCTTGGATACTTTGAGGATTTCGGAAACTGATCTCGCTCAGGTACTTGGTTAATGTCATCCATAATCGAATGTTACTGAGTAATTTGGAGTATTGTTCCAGTGGGATCTCTGATTGTTGGCATTCAACACTATGGTGATATTGAGTTAATCAATCTTCTTCCAAATAAGAGAAAAAAGCTTAATAAATATCACAAAGTCACTAATGGGGAAGAGGGGATGGTCCACCAAAAAAGTTCATGTCCTATAGCTGGGAGGGCCTGAACTTGGTTCATCTTTTATGTTTCTAGATAACTGTAGATTAATTATGAATCCTAATCCTTTGTAGAGACTCAAATGCGAATGTTCTCAACTCTTCTTCTTTGTTCTCTTTGGGTTTTTTGATGATCTCCCAGTTTATTTGATCCTAGATGGCAAACTAATTGGAAGCACAAAAAAACTAGTGACAAGTGAATAGCTCAGCTAATTATCTTGTTTTTTTGTTCCTTTTTCCCTCAAAGGGTAAAAAAAAGGGGTTTTTGGGATTTGGTGATTTTTTATCAATAGGCTGAGAAGGGCACCTGTATATATAACCAGCCATGCCATAGTTCTTTAAAAACACAACTTTGGTCTGTTTGTAAACCAGGTTTAGAGAATTTGAGGATTCTGTGGGCTAGTGTGGGAGGGAGAGTTCTTCGGGTGTAAATGGGACTTGGTTTTGTGAGAGTGTTGTGTGCAATTTTGTAATTCCTTATTTTTAGTGAAAATTTCTTCTGGATGCTACCCGTGGATGTAGGCCTAAGGCCGAACCACGTAAATCTTTGTGCTTCTTGTGTGCTTGTTTCTTTTATTTTTCTATTTTTATTTCACATAAACCCACAATTTTATGCATCACTCATAACAAATAAGTATCAAAACTTGCGCAATCTCAACAAAAGTATAACACTTGTGACAGGATGAAACTTCAAAAGCTTGTTTGGAATTCATGCTCTAGCGATAGCAGGTATTTAAGATTGTAAGATGATCTCTATTGATGATTTTTTTTTTTTTGAATGTGAGTGTCACCAACAACAATTGCTAGACCCTGATTTTAGTCTTTTTCATGAAAAACTGAACTTGCAATCCTCATTTACATGTAATTCAAGTTTCACTGCATTGGAATTTTTTGTAGAGATACTTATTAAATGCCAACAAGTTTAATTATGAACATATACCTCAATGGAAATATCTTTAATTTTGCAGTCCTGTCTAGTTTCTATTAGGCAATCCTGTCTAGGTTCTATTTATTAGAGTACTCACGTTATTGGTGTATAATAGAAAAAATTGTAAAGTAAAAAAAAAAAAATATATATATATATATATATAAATACACCATTTTACCTAAAAATGACTCACATTAATCAATGTATAATAAATAATTTAAAAGTTTCTCCAGTATACGTGTAAATTTACACTGGTACTATTCATTTCGTATTCAATTTTTTGTTCTTTTTTTTTTTTTTTTTTGGTATCTTAAGGGTAAATGANGGGGGGGGGGGGGGGTGGGCGGGGGGGGGTGTTTGTGGAGGCAGAAGCATAATCCTAGCCATCTGATTATCTTGTCTTTGTTCTTTTTTTTTTAGATGAACTTGTTTCTTTATTCTAGCCATCTGTACCTTTGTATAAATGATAAGACTTGGTTTGCAGAGTTGATTTTGAATAAACTAATGAAAATTTGCACTTGGAGATGTTGGAATAGATTTATGGTAAATAATCATTATTCAATAGGATGATCTACACCTAAACAACAATTGTTGGAATAAATCTATGTTATACTGGAATAATATTAAATGCATTTCAGAAATATGATCCGTTCCAAAGCTTATCAGCAAAAAAAAAAAAAAAAACCATAAACATGATCTGCTCCAAAGTTTGTATAGGTCCATATATCTCTGTTATAATTCAATCATCTTGTTCTCCTTCAATTAAGTGCATAGTGATTTTTTTTATCATTTTATTCTGTGTGCTTCATATAGGCAAGCTTGGAATATAAAAATAGAAAAGAGTTGTTGTTTATCCAAAGTGAGTTGGTATTGCAATTATCTAGCCACAACTGAAAAAATTAAGTGGTAAATCATTGCTGTGTTTGGTTCAACGGAAATGCTTTTCCGAGCGTAAAATCATTTCAAGGGAAATTGTTTTCCCGTAAAGGAAAATGTATTCAGGCTGTTTGCTATCTCGAAATTCGTTTTATGGAAAATCAATTCCGGTGTTTGGTTCGTTCAAACATTTACGGAAAATGCTGCCAGTTTTATGGAAATTCAATTCTGATGTTTGGTTTGTTCAAATGTTTTACGGAAAATGGTGATCATTTTACGAAAAATTAATTCCCATGTTTGGTTTGTGGATCATTTTACAGAAAATATGAAATGCCTTACAAATTCCTGCATTACAAACCTGTAACAGTACAAAATGTTTGATCCACCACAACATCAAAATTATTCATCCGAATACACCCATAATATTTATATCAAAACAGCCACATCAGTCTTTCACCATTGGCATTACACCTCCATGGTGTACAAAAATTATACCTACACGTGGTATCTGAATAGTACAAATACATAATTTGGGCAAATGTATCATCCCAATAATACAAAAAAACTTACATATATAAATACCATAGTTAATCCTCAAGCTAATTGCTGGAACTACAACAAAAGTTAATCCCTAAAGCAACTGTCACAGTCAAATTTTTTTGGTATCTTAAGGGTAAATGAAAAAAAGTGGATGATGGTTATTATACGTGAAGAAAGAGAAACAATTAAAGAAGAAAATTGATATTTTAATAAAATGTTGTCTAAATAGATAATTTGACATGAAGTATTTTGAAAAACGAACATGTGAAATAAAAATTACTCTTATGTTAAAATAGACATGAATTTTGCCGCAAGCTAACACAAATGCTCTTACATTTTACCATTTTGCAACATAGCCAAACTTCGTTTTTTTGAATTTCACAAATTGAGGTAAAAAGTTGTGGTCGGAGACTCGTAATGAGAGAAGTTTGCTCAAATGGATTGGGCCTAAGCCCCTAGTAGCAAGCCCACAAAAATTAAATACTGAGAACTTTATTTCAGTTTGGGCCTAACCTAAGAGACCAATGCAGTCCAAGAGGTCAATGGGCACGACCCAAGAGTTGATCAAAATTCGGACGCTTCAAAGGTCCAAATGTGGAGATTTTCAAAGAGTTAGATTCGGATGATTGTGTTGGATTTTGGCTCCTACTAGACTTGCCACCTCCACCTGTATAATTTAAATTCTTAAATAAAATAAAATACCTTGCTAACACAATCTCTCAAATTATATCACTTCACACATCCTCATTGCAGAGATGAATGTGATTCTACTTTTTTCTTTGTTCTATTAATTTGCTCTGTGCCAGGTTTACCATTTTGCATTTGCATGTTATTTGACTTGGACAAAAATAAATATGATGCATTAGAGAAACGAAAAACATACAACAAAATGCAATGTCTTAGATGACAGTGAAAGTGGATGACATTTCTATATCGTTTGCAGGTGAGAACCATTAATCTTATAAAAAGGTCTAATTTCTTCAACATCCCTCTTCCCAAACAAAATAAAGAGAAAAGAAAATTTTCTTGCAACTGCAAACATAGACATAGAGTTATAGATAGAAGGAGAAAAAGTGTTTGTGGGGGCATGCTTGGAAGATTAAAATTAAATAAATAATTCTTTGTCAAGTGTTTGTATTCACTGGTTGAAGGTGTACGTAGCGCTTTTCTCATAATATTGACGCAAAACCTATTTTTCCACTAATGTCAACCAAGGATTTGTCAAGTGCTTAAATCTTAATATAGAGCAGAAACGGTTGTTTAGAAAGGCAGAGTAGGAGATGGTGATAATGATATAGTTATAATAACTTATACAACAAGTTGGGAGCAAAGGAGGGAGAGAATCAAATTTATAAACTTACTAAGATAAGGGGAATAAAAACAAGAGATTTGAATGGTTTTATGTGCATTAAAGATGAAGATCAAAGAGGTGATGAAAGCCTCATGGCTTAGTGGTCGGCATGACAATAATGACGTTGATCGATATGCCATAATGCCACTGCTTGTTTACTAAAATCATCATAGATTATTAATGCTGCCAAAAATTGCAAAGGAAGTGTCAGGAAAATAAGAGGAAATTAAAGAGAATTGGAAAAGTTATTTTGATAAAATTTGTTACGGAAACAACATAAAAAATTAAAGCGATTTAGGTAGCCCATTAGCCCAATGGAGGATAGAAACCACAGATTTGTCCAAAGAATTAGGATGATTGACATAAAAAATGCAGTAAAGAGGATAAATAAGGGAATAGCCGTGGGACTGGAATTTCCATTGAGGTTTGGAAGTGCTAGGGTGATGTGGGTGTATGACCTTTTCAATATGATTTTAAGTGTCAACAAAATACCTAATTACAAGAACAAGGGGGATATCCAAAACTATACAAACTACCGTGAAATTAAACTTATTAGTCACACAATGAAACTTTGGGAAAGAGTGAATGAACGTAGGTTAAGACATGAAACAATGGTATTAGAGAATCAATTTGGTTATATACCAGGACAATCTACCATGGGAGCTATTTACTTAGACGTCTTACAGAAAAATATAGAGAGGCATGTGTAAATATCTTCATATGGTTTTCATTGATCTTGAAAAAGCATATGATAAGGTCCCTAGAGAGGTTATGTGGTGGGTTTTGGAGATGAAAGAAGTTCCACTAAAGTATATTGAGTTGATTAAGGATATTTATGACGGGCTTGTAACAAGTGTGAGAACAAGCAGAAGAATTACAAGTGAGTTTCCTATCACTATAAATTTGCATTGGGAATCAGCATTAATCCTACGTGTGGGTTTGGATACGGCATTTCCAAACCCACATCTGCGTTTTCAGACCTTTTTTTTTTTTTTTTCCCCAGCGCGTGAGCAGTAACCTCACATGAATGTATTATGCAGGGGACAAAAAACACTGTTCACGCACTGTTCACGGGACCCACAACCACTTTATTCAGAAAAAAAATTAAAAATGGGTCCCACGACACTATTCATACATTTAAAAATTATTTTGTTACAGTGTTTTCAGTAACAATCAGTTTTCAGCAACAATAAGTTGTATCCAAACAGACCCTACATCTCTTTGCACTAGTAATGAATGAAATCCCTAAATTGATTCAAGTGGAAGTCCCTTGGTGTACGCTTTTTACAAATGATATAGTTTTAGTGAATGAAACTGGAAGTGAAGTTAATGCGAGTTAGAAATTTGGCGAGAATCTAAAAGGTTTTTGTTTAAGTATGACTAAAATAGAGTACATGTAATGTAAGTTTAGTAGAAGTAGAAACAAAGACAAATCTATATATATCTAAAAGCTGAAACGTTGCATTTATTTTATGCTCCAATCAAGCCACATCAGTGTCTACGTCATTATCTTTTTTCTTTTCAATTTTCCTATAATTGTTTTTAACATTTTTTTTTTAATGTTTACACTTTTCTAACATTTCTCTCTTCCTTACCTTTTCATTTCCTTACTACTTCTCCAACCTTTCTCTCTCCCTTATCTTTTCATCTCCCCACTACCATCTACATTAATATCATTCTTTCTCATTTCCTTCATATTCCTTTATTTTTGTCTCTTCTTATTCACACCATCTTATTATAAATTCGTCATTACCCTCTTCCATTCTATGCATAGTTTTCCCTCACAAAAAAGGTTCTCTCTCTCTCTCTCTCTCTCTCTCTCTCTCTCAATTTTTTGGTGGATTTTTTATTTTTCTTGTATCTCTATTTTAGGTTAATAATTTTTTTTATATTCTTTAAAACTCTACTTTCGGTTAATGCGATTTAGTTTTGTTTTTAAATTTTTTTTTTTTTTTTTTGTTCTCTTTGATTGTTAAATTCATCCTATTGCGTTATAAAGAATTAAATATAGCATATAAAACTATAATATATTTTTATGTTCTTTAAAACTCTTTTTAGGTTAATGCGATTTAGTTTTTTTTTTTTAAATTTGTTTTTGTTCTCTTTGATTGTTAAATTTAACCTATTGCGTTATAAAAATTAAATATCACATATAAAAATATAATATTATTTTATTACATAGCATGATTTGGATAATTTGGTATTTATTGTTTTTTATTTTTTAAATTGTTTTTTTCCTTTCTCTTTGATTGTTAAATTTTATCCTATTGCGTCATAAAAAATTAAATCTGGCATATAAAAATATAATATTATTGTATTACATAGCATGATTTGGATAATTTGGTATATATTCTATTACACGTCATGATTTTTTATGGTGCTTAATTTAGATTTTAAACTATGAGACTTTACTAATTTTTTTATTTGTTTTTTAACCCTTTGTGGTGGACAAAGTACTCTAAATAGTTGTATTAGAAATATTCTATAATGCCATTTATTAAGAGAAAATCAAAGGTTAGCCAAATGAAAATAATCAAATAGGTGACAAATTTTTGCTTTTGCAATTTTACTTTAATTGTTATTATTATTTTATAACAATGCATATATAGAAATTTAATTCTTAGATTTTTCTATAATTGTTTATTTGACAATATCTTTTGGGTGGATGACATTACAATTTCTGCAAAGAAAATAACCTTAATAGATTAGCAACAACAAATTGTTTTTCCTAATTGGCCCAATTAATCATTGTTAAGTTTATTAATTTTCTTAGTTAGGTTTTTTGATGTTTTGATTGTAGGCAAAAAAAAAAAAAAAAAAAGTTTGAGAAAGTTTGTTTAAAACTAAAAGAATAATTTTGAAATTTCATATTCTTTTTAATGATTCACAAAATGTTATAAATAACTTTTATTAAAAAATGAATATTTTCCTTAATTTGCCTTTTGAATTTCTGAGAAAAATTGTATTGTTTTCATTTTGGTATGACAAAATTTATATTATGATTTATGATTGTTCTTATATTACATTATTCTTTATTAAATTGTAAAAAAAAAAAAAAAAAACCATCATAAAAATGATTATCACACACAATGCGTGGGTTTGCAGCTAGTGGGCTATAAAACTTGATGGCAAAGAGATACTAAAGAGAGAGAGATTTGGATATCTTGGATCAACAATTCATAAAGATTGAGAGATTGAATAGGATGTGAATCATGGAATAAGAGTAGGGTGGATGAAGTGGAGAAGTGCATTGGGCTTATTGTGTGACAGTAGAATACCTATTAAGTTAAAGAGAAAATTTTATAACACTGCTATACAACTGGCTATTCTCTATGGTACCGAATGTTGGGCAATTAAAAAATAATATATCCATGAAATGGGTGTAACTGCTATAATGTTAAGATGGATAAGTGAGAATACACGGAAAGATAAAATTCAAAATGAGGAAATCTATTTAAAGATAGAGGTAGTTCCTATTGATGAAAAGATGATGGAGAGTTATTTGAAATGATTTGGTCATGTTTAGAGGAGGGCGAGTAATGAACTGATAGGAAAGAGTGAATCGATAACTTCACATATGATAGAATAGAGAAAAAGAATTTATGTGGCCGATCCAATCTAATTTGTCATGGATTCATAGCCAACCCCAAATTTTAGGAGTAAACACTTTGTCATTGTTGATTGTTCGGGCTATGCCTTGTAAACATATTGGACATTCTGTCCACTTCACTATTATATTAGGACTAAAGGAAGCAGGATTTGTCCAGGTACAAAACTTTCTTTCACCGCATATTGAAAGACTAGAAATTTAAAAAAAAAAAAAAAAAAAGTATAATTAACAATGCTCTTTATGGACTTTTTGGGAATCAACGAAGAAACTCATCTCTCCAAGTAGGCCTTTCCAAGATTGACTGAACCTGAAGAAATCGACCAACCCACCGTCATCTAATCCAAAATTTGATCGATTCGATGAGCTTGTTAGTCGGCAGCAGTTCTGAAAGATGTAGATTCGACAAAGTCGGTTCAAGCGACGGGTGAGAGGGCTTGAAACCCAATGAACCCGACTTGGACCAAAAACCTTCTTTTCCACCCTTTTTCCAGGGAGTTTTCTGGCCATTTAAAGGTTCCTTTGTCGTCCACATCAATATTTCGGTCAAATTTCATTGTCTTTGCCTCATTTTGGTAGGATTTCTTTCTCTCTCTCTGTGCAGATAAAAAGATCTCTTTCTCAACTTTTTAGTTATACTGAGAGTTTGTTTTGCATAGGCTATACCCTTATGTTTTTCTATAGTTCTGTTTGCTTTTTGTACAATCCCCTAATTACCCAAATAAAAAAATTCTGACTTTGAGTTTGTAGTTAGAACTACTCCACATATATATATATATATATCCTTGCTTATTTTTGGTTGAATTATTATTTTTTCAGTGCCTTTTGTTGGTGTGAGCTGTCTAATGAGATATGTATAGAAATCTGTTTATGTAAATCCTATACTTCAAGGGATGTCCTTATTTTTTGCCGCAAGATATGTATAGGCTAGAATAGGTTCCTTTGCTCTGTATCTACATACGATTGTATTCAACACATAAAGAATATATAAAAAAATACTACCTTTTGACATGGTATCAGAGCACGTCCCTAGAACCTCTACTCAAACCACTGTGTGACCAAAAAAAACCACACTCGATAGACTCCATGGCGGAATCTAGAGACCTAACACAACCTCTTAATTCCCAGACCAATTCCCAGACCGATTCCATCCTTAACGATCTGACTACAAGAATGACGGAGGTCTTGACTAGAGCCCAGACCTCCCTTCAACCTCTGCTTGCTGATTCTTCAACTACTCCGATTGGTATCAAGTTGGAAGGATCCAACTATGCCTTATGGTCCTAAGTTGTCGAGATGTATATCTCTGGCAAGGACAAGCTGGGATATATCAATGGAGATTCTCCTCAGCCTCCAGAAACCGATCCTTCATTCAGGAGATTGCGCACCGAAAACGCCATTGTCAAGGGATGGTTGATCAATTTGATGGACCCTTCCTTGATTGCCAATTTTATCCGATTCCCAACTACAAAACAGGTTTGGGATTCTGCTGCTACAACCTATTTTGATGGGACAGACACGTCTCAAGTCTATGATCTTCGACGTCGTGTTACTCGTATGAAGCAAGCGGGTGGATCCATTGAAAAATACTACAACGACCTTCAAGGGTTGTGGCGAGAAATCGATTTTCGTCGTCCTAACCCAATGGAGTGTGCTATTGACATACATAAATACAACTCCATTCTATAGGAAGATCAAGTTTATACTTTCCTTGATGGACTAGATGACAGATTGGATAAAACTCGGAGTGATGTGCTCCAAATTAAACCATTCCCTACGGTGGAACATGCCTATGCATTTGTCCGTAGGGAAGAGGTCAGGCAGACCGTGATGATCTCGGGTGCAAATACTACTCCAGGAGCAGTTATGGCTTCCAAAGGGATCAAGGGAAGCCATCACCAAATGCCACCGAAACCAAGAGCTCTTTCCCTGAGCAGCGGGAAATCCAACTCCTTATCCAAAACAAAACCACCATCTGACGGCATGTAGTGTACCCATTGCGACAACTCCAAACACACCTGTGACACCTGCTTCAAACTACATGGATATCTAGAGTGGTGGAATGACCTTCAAGCACGAAAAAAAAAATGGGAAACCATTGCTAATGATGACCACACTGGGAGAGCTGTTGTGGTTACCTGTGATACTTCGTTATCCCTCATCCCTTAAGCCGAATCTTCACATGATCCAAGTACTTCGAGTAAGGTATTTCATATCTCTACTCACAATGATGATGAGGACTGGATTCTCTACTCTGGGGCTACATACCATATGACATTTGATTCAAAGGATTTCTCTAATACAACTCAGCCGAGACGGAGCTGTGTTGCAAATGCCAATGGGGTCACTTATCCAATTACAGGGGCTGGAACAGTGACTTTATCTCCTTCCCTTTCATTATCTAATACATTACTTGTACCCTCTCTTTCAAATAGATTGATGTCTGTAAGTCAAGTTACTTCAGATCTTAATTATGTGGTATTGATGTATTCTACTTTTTGCCTTCTTCAAGATATTCTCACCAAGGAGATAATTGGGCATGGTACTAAGAGGGGGGGGGGGGTTATTCTACGTGGATGACTTCAGTTCGGGAAGAGCAAATCGCATGCACCACACGGTTGGTAACAAGGAGAGACAGATTTGGTTATGGCATTATCGACTTGGGCATCCATCATTTGGGTATTTGAAGCACTTACTACCTGGGTTATTTTCCAATGTAACACATTTAGATTTTAAATGTGATACTTGTATCTTAGCCAAAAGTCATAGGGCTTCTTATCCCATGAGCATGAATAAAAGTATGATTCCTTTTGATTTAATACATTTTGATGTTTGGGGACCTTCCCCAGTAACTACATCTTCTGGTCATCATTGGTTTGTAATTTTTGTTGATGATTGCACACGAATGACATGGCTTTACCTCCTAAAACACAAAGATGAAGTATTTGCTATTTTTCAATCATTTCATACCATGGTTTCAGACACAATTTTCAGCAAAAATTAAGATCCTTCGTTTTGACAATGGAGGGGAATATGTTAATCAACAATTCCAAACATACTTGAATAGCTATGGTATTCTCCATGAAACCTCATGTTCACAAACCCCACAATAGAATGGTGCTGCTGAAAGGAAGAATAGGCATATCTTAGAAACTGCCCGTGCTCTATTGATCAATGCACATGTGACAAATAGATACTAGAGTGATGTTGTTGCCACAGCCATGTATCTACTGAACCGTATGCCCACCAAAGTCTTACAATTTCAGACTCCATTAAAGGTGCTTTCTGATCATGTCTCCTTACCTACTGTTTTGATGATTCCTCCCCGAATTTTTGGTTGTGTTGCTTATGTTCACCTCCATAAAAATCAACGAACTAAGTTGGACCCATGTGCTATCTAGTGTTTATTCTTGGGGTATGGAGTACACAAAAAAGGATATAGAAGATGCTACGATCCCATTGCAAAAAGAACCTACATTACCATGGATGTCACCTTCCTAGAATCTGAAAATTTTTTCCCGTCACCGGTATCCAATTCCCCTCTTCAGGGGGAGATCTATGGTGAAGAACGGAATTGGTCTAATGTTGAAATGTTAGACGTTGGTGACAATCCAGCACATCCGAATGATGACAACGACATGGTTGAACATGTACCTAGATCTGAACCTGAACCTGTATCTAAACTTCTAAGAACTGAAGCTGAACCAGTGCCTGAATCATCGGAAGATGCAGAATCTGATGAATCCCTCCACTCTGTAGTACCCGAAGACCCTCCTGTTGAGAATATTCCTGAGGTAAGCTCTCCTACCACACCTTTACAAACTAATGCTATAGATACATCTGTGGGTTATGTTCTACCTTTCAAACACAATCGAGGCAAGCCTCCAAATCGATACTCCCCAGACATAGAAGAACGGCGATCCAAGTATCCAATAGCCAATTATATGTCTACTCAAAGATTATCGGAACCTCTTAGGGCATTTGCACATACACTCTCCTCATGTTAGATTCCGAGTAGTGTTGAAGAAGCTTTATCGGATCCGAAATGGGCTCAAGCTATAAAAGAAGAATTGGAGGCGTTGCAGAAAAATAACACATGGGTTTTGAGTGTGTTGCTTGAAGGGAGGAAGACAGTGGGGTGCAAGTGGATTTTCTCCATTAAATATAAAGCAGATGGGTCGATTGATCAATACAAGGCGAGGTTGGTAGCAAAGGGTTATACACAGAAACATGGTATAGATTATCAGGAAACTTTCTCACCTGTAGCCAAACTAAAAACTGTTAGAGTTCTGTTATCTCTTGCAACAAACTTAGATTAGCCATAACACCAACTTGATGTAAAAAATGCCTTCCTCCATGGTGATCTTGAAGAGGAGATTTACATGGATATTCCACCAGGCTATACTACTACATCAGAGGCAAAGATCGCATGTAGGTTACAACGAGTATTGTATGGACTAAAGCAATCACCTCGAGCATGGTTTGGCAGGTTGAGTTCGGCAATGAGGAAATATGGGTTTCAACAAAGCAATTCTGATCACACTCTCTTCCTAAACATCGATTGTGAAAAATAACAGCCCTTATAGTCTATGTAGACGACATGATAATTACAGGGGATGATGTAGAAGAAATATCCAGGCTTCAAGAGCAATTGTCAATTGAGTTTGAGATGAAGAACTTAGGAGGGCTTAAATATTTTTTGGGCATTGAAGTGGCAAGGTCAAGACAAGGCATATTTCTTTCCCAAAGGAAATATATACTAGACTTGCTGGCAGAGGTAGGATTACTAGAGTGTAAGCCTGCTGATATTCCAATTGTCCAAAATCATAAACTTGGACAATATGTGGACCAGGTACCAGCGGACAAACAGAGGTATCAACGGTTAGTGGGTAAACTTATCTATTTATCTCATACTCAGCCAGATATTGCTTATGCTGTGAGTGTAGTGAGTCAGTTCATGCACTGCCCGAATGAAAACCATATGGATGCCGTAATGCGAATCCTTCGTTATTTGAAGTCCTCTCCTGGAAAAGGACTTATGTTCTCAAAGAATGGTCATTTGAAGGTTGCTGGCTACACAGATGTGGACTGGGCAGGGAACATCACAGATAGGAAATCTACTGCTGGGTTCTTTACTTTTGTGGAAGGCAACCTGGTTACATAGAGGAGCAAGAAACAGAAGGTAGTTGCCTTGTCTAATGTTGAAGTTGAATTTCGAGGAATTGTCAAGGGAATATGTGAGCTCCTTTGGCTGAAAAAGCTACTAGCTGAGATCGGTGTTGCTTCTAGTTCCGAAATGAACTTGTTCTGTGATAACAAGGTGGCCATTGCTATCTCCCACAATCCGGTTCAACATGATCGCACTAAGCACGTTGAGGTGGATCAGAACTTCATCAAACAGAACCTTGAAGAAATATTATTCAGCTTCCATTTGTTAAATCAGAAGACCAGTTGGCTGATGTACTCACAAAAGCAGTGTCTGCAAGGAACTTCTACAACTCACTTGACAAGTTGGGCATAAGAGATATCTATGCACCAACTTGAGGGGGAGTGTTGGCATGAGCTATCTAATGAGATAAGTATAGAAATCTGTTTATGTAAATCCCATACTTCAAGGGATGTCCTTATTTTTTGCCGCAAGATATGTATAGGCTAGAGTAGGTTCCTTTACTCTGTATCTATATACGATTGTATTCAACACATAAAGAATATATAGAAAAATACTACCTTTTGACACCTTTCACTACTTCTATGGCTGGAAGAACGTTATGAGGCTGTATATATGCGTCATCCTAGTTTTCAAAAGGGATCTAAACCGCTTCTAGCATTAGACAACCCTTTCCCAATGGAGCTTCCTAAGAATCTATTTGGTGAAAAATGGGCTTTTGTCCAATTGCCAATTTCAGGTACAGCACAACAGCTTTTACTTTCAATGATAATGATAGACAGATACTACACTTGCGCACTCAACACAAACTATTTATGAAACATTCATATCTATGTTGCATTTTAAACTGCATAATAAATTTTTTATGCAATTAGACATTAGTAGCTATTAGATATTAGATACTTTTGAAGATTCAATTTTAGTATGATGTCATTTCACTAAAGTGTTGCACAAAGAAGTCTCACTCAATTCAAAAGCGAATGTAATGATTTTCTTTTTCAAGGATTTCACTAGCCTCTACTGATCTTACTTTCCCATTTTCAGCTGTTCATGAGGAGGTCTCATCCTTGGAGACAATGTTGGTGTTTCGTGCAGGTCTAGATTTGGATTTACTGGGAATTGAAATTGATGATAAGACATTAATTCCAAGACTGGCTGTCGTGACTTCACGTGATAGACCTTTAGCAGGTATATATTCCTTTTTGCATCTTCACATCTCATATAATTCTTAGTGATTTTATATCATGATCATTTTATTTGGTTTGTTTTACGAATTACCAATATGTTTTTTCACATCTTTTTGAAACTATCTCTGAAAACAGCACCCATTGTTTAGCATGGCAGCTATAATCTGCATCCGGGATTGTCTTAAGAAATTTGATTCCTGCATGTAATTTTTATATACAAAGTCCAAGTCATAGGAAATGCATGGTATCGAAGTTCCTAATACTTGACTGTCAAGGTCTGGCTATCTTGCCTTGGTAGGTAGCAATTATGCACAGCCTCAAATTAATAGTGATCAATGAGACCTGCTAGATTAATCATTGCAACAACCAAAAAGTTAAAAGTATTTCATTCTGGGTTTGAAGTGTAATCTGATTAATTTAGGTCCCTAATTACAAGTTAATTGAAATATACTTTTCATTTTTTAGATCAGTTCCAAAGCCAGATGGATACTTTATGAGAGTGGCAAGAAGCATTATGCAGTTTCCAATTCTTAACTGCTATAGGAGGAATCGTGTTGATAAGGTGCATTTGGAGTTCTAACCATAGTTACTCTTAGCCAATTTATATCAAACAAGCAAGAAATAGGTTTCCTCACTTCACTACTTGCTCATCCACTCCTTTAATTTTGATTTAATGTCCATATCCAACTCTATATGGATTGTGGAGCAATACTTTTTCAATTTGCTATCTCATTCCAAGTATGCCTTATGAACTTTTATGCTGCTTCTATAGCTAGCATGTATCATTATAAAAACCTTGTGATGTACTCTTGCAGCTTGGATGAATGGACTAGAAGTCTGTTCAATTGAGGCTGAACTCAGTCGTGCTTCCTTGATTTTATCTGTTGGAATTTCTACTCGGTATATTTATGCTACCTACAAGAAAACTCCAAAAACAACAAATGAAGCTAAAGCTTGGGAAGCAGCTAAAAAGGCCTGTGGAGGCTTATATTTCCTTGCCATCCAAGAAGGCTTAGATTTGGATGATTGTGTTGGATTTTGGCTCCTACTAGACTTGCCACCTCCACCTGTATAATTTAAATTCTTAAATAAAAGAAAATACCTTGCTAACACAATCTCTCAAATTATATCACTTCACACATCCTCATTGCAAAAATGAATATGATTCTACTTTTTTCTTTGTTCTATTAATTTGGTTTGTGCCAGGTTTACCATTTTGCATTTGCATGTTATTTGACTTGGACAAAAATAAATATGATGCATTAGAGAAACGAAAAACATACAACGAAATGCAATGTCTTAGATGATAGTGAAAGTGGATGTCATTTCTCTATCATTTGCAGGTGAGAACCATTAATCTTATAAAAAGGTCTGATTTCTTCAACATCGCTCTTCCCAAACAAAATAAAGAGAAAAGAAAATTTTCTTGCATCTGCAAACATAGACATAGAGTTATAGATAGAAGGAGAAAACATGTTTCTACGTAGGGCATGCTTGGAAGATTAAAAATAAATAATTCTTTGTCAAGTGTGTGTATTCACTGGTTGAAGGTGTACGTAAGGCTTTTCTCATACAATTGACGCAAAACCTATTTTTCACTAATGTCAACCAAGGATATGTCAAGTGCTTATGATGATTTTAGTAAACAAGCAGTGGCATTATGGCATATCGACCAATGGAGGATAGAAACCACATATTTGTCCAAAGAATTAGGATGACTGACACAAAAAAATGCATTAAAGAGGATGAATATGGGAATAGCCGTGGGACCGGAATTTCCATTGAGGTTTGGAAGTGCTAGGGTGATGTGGGTGTACGCTGGTTGACAGACCTTTTCAATACGATTTTAAGTGTCAACAAAATACCTATTTACAAGAACAAAGGGGATATCCAAAACTTTACAAACTACCGTGAAATTAAACTTATTAGATAATTTCCCGCGCGATGCGTGGACACTTTGCAAATTCATTTGAAATAATTTTTATGTTTTTTAAGACCTATTTATAATACTCATTTTATTGTATAATATTTATGTTTTACCAAAATATTATTGAATGCTTTGAAACTCAATTTTCTTAATTCATATTTTATATTAAAAAAAAAAATTGTCATAGAATTTGCTTCCGAATATTGAGTGGAATTGCTCTATTTATCTAAACTTTTAAGGTTGGAACAATCAAGTTTCTTGACATTTGTAGGAGACTTAACATATTATATTATTTGTAGACTATATTTTTAAAATTGGTTAAATGATTTTGAAATTGAAATTTATAAATTTAAATTCAAATCATAAAATACTTTCATATCCTAAAAATTACAAAAATTCAAGCAACCTCCCAAACACTTTCTTAACCAAATACCAATCCCTAAATCTCAAACACTCATTTCATTATCTCAACAAAAGGAAATTTTCTATAAATACCGGCATATAGAGAATGTGATAAGATATAGAAAAAATAGTTAAAACAATTCCATTTATCAAGATTTAATTGCCTTTAGCAAGGCTACCACATTTTAAAAAATAAAATAAAAATTTATTAGAGCACAAAAACACTCTAAAATCATCATTGACTTTTACTTTTATCGTCATAGCTTATATCGATATTGTACTAAATAGTAGTAAAAAAACTACAAAGGAACTTGTAAATTATGAGTTCTCACACTAAATACCCAAAGACGTAAAGCAACCATAACTTTTACAAAACCCAAAACATCTGACCTCAACGTCAAAACCATATATAATTCGTCGTCACTCAATAAATAAAAGCAAGCCCTCCTCCTTGGTTATAGCAAACTCATTCGGGTTAAGATTAGATAGAACAACAAAGTTGGAGCTAGGTAGGTATCATTGAAAGGTTGAAGATAAATGACATCATTCTTGGTTGGAATGTATTTGAGATGAGATGCAAGAAGGGTTGTGGGCTATATATAAAGGAGTAGAAGTGCAAGAGATTTATCTTGAAACATTGAACCAAAGAAATCTAAGAGTCATACAAAGAATCTTTATTCTTTAATAGGAAAAGTTTTGAAACATTGAACTAAAGAAACAAAAAGTCTCTATTTTTTTTTTTTTGTTCTTATATTGTGGCTTAAGAGTATTTCAATTCTCTTTTCAAATAGTGCGCCACAAAAAGTCTCTACTTATATATATATATATATATTGATGATTGATTGATGATTAGTCACACTATGAAACTTTAAGAAAGAGTGAATGAACATAGGTTAAGATATGAAACAATAGTATCAGAGAATCAATTTGGTTCTATGCCAGGACGATCTACCATGGGAGCTATTTACTTAGACGTCTAATGGAAAAATATAGAGAGGCATGTAAAGATATTCATATAGTTTTCATTGATCTTGAAAAAATATATGATAAAGTCCCTAGAGAAGTTATGTGGTAGGTTTTGGAGATGAAAGTTCCTCTAAAGTATATTGAGTTGATTAAGGATATTTATGGTGAGGCTGTAACAAGTGTGAAAACAAGTGGAGAAATTACAAGTGAGTTTCCTATCACTATATATTTGCATCGAAAATTCAGCATTAAGCCTACATGGTCTTCATTGGAATTATTGTATACTAGTCGTAGACCCGCGCAGTGCGCGTGATTATTTTTTTATGGTGATCTCATTACTATTATTATTATTTTGTAACTTGAACTAATTTAATGAAAAGTAATGCATTTCATAATCATATTTATCACAAAATAATTTTTTATTATTGTAGAATTGTTTTATTTAAAATTTGAAACCTTGATTCTACCATAGTTGGTTGACTAATTTTTACATCTCTAAGTCAATTAAACACGTTTTGCATTCTACATGTAAACCTTCTTTTCCATAAGGGTTGAAATAATGTGCGTAATATTTTTTTTTCTATGGAAGCTAAAAAGAATAAAATTCACCTTGTCTTGATGTTTTCTAAAAATTAAATTTGGAGATTCTCTTTCAATAATTGTGAAAATTCCAAGCAATAATTCAGAAGGTAATACATGTTACATGTTCATGCTTTGATTGTGTAATTGTATGATTGATAGAGTAGCGACGGTTGTAATAATTAAAAATTGGTTTTTCATTGTCTTTTAAGTTAATAAAAACCTTACATCTACTTTTTTTTTTTCAAAAAACCTTTACATATTTTTTTAACGTGAATCTTTACATATACCTTAATAAGTAAACCCTATACATTTCATTTTCTTAGATGCATAAAAAAAGACATCTATTCCATAATAATAGTGGCTAATTAGTTTTTTCATGTTCTCATTTATAACGTTTCTTATGGAGGATGTTGCTAAATTTAAATGTTGAATAAAATAAGATGAGAATAAAATAGTAAAAATGAAATGTATAGCAATAAACACCATATTATTTTAGTTATGCTATGTAATAAAATAATATTATATTTTTATATACTATCTTTATAATGCAATAATATAACATTTAACAACCAATGAGAATAAAAAAGATAACAACATAAAATATAAAACTAAATTGTATCAAGCTAGATTACCTGTCAATTCCAATTTTAGCAAACTAACTGACTTCTAGTAGTCTAAAACTGATTTCTGCGATGCATTTGGTGGAGCTTTCAATGCTGCATCAGTATGTTTTGATGGTCAACCTGTTACACTAAAATTTAAAAATATATATACCAAAAATTGAAGGAAAATATATATATATATATATATAGAGAGAGAGAGAGAGAGAGAGAGAGGGGAAATTGAAAATTTAATAATAAATAAGAATAATTAAAAATAAGATAAATTAAATATGATATTTTGATTGTAATATAATAGATTTTTTAATTCACTTTAAACGTTAAAAAATTGTATAAAAAAATTGATAATAACATGACTGCTGACGTAGCTCAATAAAAACGTAGCAACATTAAATACTACGCTTCAATTTTTAGTAATATATAGATCGGCAATTTGTTCAGGTGGAGGACCAACCTTTTGACATGGTCTTCATTGGAATCATTGTATATTGGTAATTTGCTTTGGTGGAGGACCCACCTTTAATTTGACATGGACCTCACGGGTTTTCATTGGATTCCTTGTATATTGGCGATTTGTTCTAGCTATTGGCTAGCTTACTGCACCGTAAGGACTAAGGTCCGTCACAACAACCTTGACTTTAGCTTCAATAATGCAAGGGGAACACCCTGCTCCACATTGCACGGTTTTTTCTTTGCAGAGGGCCAATTAGTCAATCACTGACACGTTGCTTCTTGTTATCTTCCACTTTTAAAACTTGATTCTTCTTAGCTTTCTTATAATTATCTTCTCAAAAAAAACTTTCTTATCATTAACCAAAGTCTTTTTTTTTTCTTTTTTTTTTAATTTTTATAATCATTAACCAAAGTCATTTAGGTCTACGAGAAATTAGACATAAAAGAGTGTTATCTTTTCCTTGATTTCTCTTGAAGTTTGGTAATTCTGTCTACGATTCCTCCTCTCAAGCTACTTTCACATTTGGCGAATACATTGCTATTGATGTATCATGTCAATAACTATGTCAATAAATGATTTCTATTCACTATGTTTTAATTATCTAAAGGTGACTTTTAAAATAACTCTCTGATAAATACTAAATACAATTAATATCTCTGTAATAGATTAAAGATGAATTAGGATGCCGTAGACTTCTTGAATTAACTTCATAATAAAATTCTTGAAATTTTATCTATCTATTTTAAAATGAGAAAATTGAGTTTTTCCATAACATCAATAATTTTAATCAATACTAAAATTGTGATAGTCGATATTTTTTAAAATGTTGAAGAAGTGGTAAAATTTATCCCGGTCATTTGAAAATAAATGGTCATGGTTGGTGTGGGGCCTAATAATCTGACAACCCCGGCCTATCTTATATCCAGCCCAAGGCCCATTCCGAGGAGGAACGAGCATCCGAGGGTGGAGTGTGGAAGTTATGATTTCCAGGGATCCTGCCGAGGATGACCCCGACCTCGGCCAACCGAGACCAACACATCGGCTATGGCAACATGAGAGAGGAACAAGTCCAAGATAAGCTGTCACCTTCGTCCTTAAATACGCCCACCTAACCCCCTGGCCGCATTAATGGAGATGTGACCTTTGGACAGGGTTGCCTTGATTGCTGCAACTCACAGGAATGCTGGGAAGGTGGCTGATGGGATAGACGGTCAAAAGGAAGAGGCATGGATGATCAACAAGTGGAAGAAAGAGATGGAAGAAGGAGGACTATATATATAAGAGGAAGATATAGATCAAAGGGGGGCGGTCCCCCCTAAAGAAACCCCTGGGAGCAAGATCAGTACCAAGCTCCTCGGACCAGTGCCGAGGACAGACTCAGGAGGACAGTCTTGGTCCAACTGCCCCCGACGGACACTGGAAGTTGCCTGCTTGCTAGGGCCTAGTTCTTGAACCCGCTCTCTACAAATTCATTGTACTGGGCTAACTGGGCTTGAGTCCACTCTCTCAAAAGTAGAAGTGCTCAAACCCGGTCCCTACAGTTGGATTGCTCTAAAAATCATGAAGGATCTTAATACAATTACAAATTCCATTTATCTTTGGAGGTCGTTTAGACTTTTAGAATATACAAACCAGTGTTATTAGATTTACATCTATAACCAAAATAATTAAATTAAATTTACAAAGTTTAATTCTTTTTTTTTTGTACGTCATTGTAGCTTTTAGCATCCACCACTATATGATCTATGGAAAGAACTATTATGAATTTACATCATATGCCAATGATTTTGCAATATTTTTGATGATTGTTTGGCTCAATGTCAAGGAGGGCTCATATTTGGTGCAATTGAGTGGCAGACAAAAATTAAGCTATAGATTTTTATATAACCAGTACACTGATTTTTTTTTTTTTTAGAAGAAAGCTGAATTAAATTGCTTGCGTTTTTTTTTTTTTTTTTTTTTTTTAATCCTAAAGTGAAGTTAAGTTTATGTGACGTTTGGTACGGGAGAATCCACATTAATCCTGGCATTCGGATTTCTTGGAATGTGATTTCTTGCAATCTGGATGCCTAGGAATATAACTATTCATATATTTGGTTTAATTGAGAATCTAATAAGATTCTTAACAATGTGAGATGATAATGTTTGGTTTATTTCTAAGAATCTTAAATGAATTATTTATTTTTTCCATTCTATCCTTAGTTTGAATGTGAACTACCAAGTCCCAAATTTTTTTTTTCCTCTAAATAAATAATGAAAAACAAACTATAAATCATGACAAATTCATTAAAACTGTAGTCTAACATTTCAAAATGACAAGTACAATACAAAAATAACTATTTAAATTCTCAAATGCTTTATTCTTAATAATAATTTTTAAAGGAGCGTAATCAATAACAAAACACCCTGACAACGTTTAGGTCTATAAGGCCATAGAAGTGGTAATAAAAATAAAAGTAGTTCACCAATAGTGAATACTTGGCAATAATGGAGGGTCCCCTTCACACTTTTTTTTTTTTTTTTTTTCCATGCGTGAAACCTAAATAGAACTTTGTTAAATAATATATTAGCAGAGTTGTCTATCCTGTTTATGTTGTTTTGGCGAGAAAAGATATAGAAAAGGGAAAATATATTGATGATTTGTTTTATATTTTATCTTAATTGCTTAAATGATAAGGAAAAATAGTTAAAATTGTTAATTAAAAAAAAAAAAATTCTTGAAGTTTGGAAATCTGGATATCCACTTGTTTTAAAGAGAATCCACATTTCTACTAAAAGGGAGCTAAAGGGGGAATCTAGATTTCCCTGGCATTTGATTCCTGAGCCTGATTTGCAACTAAACATGGGAATTTTTAAATATTCCTAAGAATCCTAAAACATTACCCCGTACCAGACGCCACATTAGGGTTTTGAGTTGGTAATTGCTAAGGTTTTAAGGAGAGAAAGAGACTCCTAACAGGAGTCCTTCTCTCTCTCTCTCTTTTTTTTTTTTTTTTTTGAATCCTAAAGTGAAGTTAAATTTAGGGTTTTGAGGTGATAATTGTTAGGACTTTGAGGAGGGGAGAGAGAGTCCTAACAAGTCTCTCTCTCTTTTTCTCTCTTCTTAATCTAACATGAGTCTTTTTTTAGTCCTATTTTCAACGTGTGTTTCTTTTTTTTTTCTTTTTTTTTGAGTCCTATCCAATTTTTTTTTTTAATTTTATTTTATATAGAATATCAACGTTTGAGTTTGAGTTTAAGTTAGACTTATTAGAGAGATAAAGTTTCACTCCTTATTAAGTTTTGATTAAACAAAAATAATTTTGTTTTAAACAAAAGTGATAATGATGAGCTTGAGTTTAAGTTGGACTTGTTAGAGAGATAGAGTTTCATTCCTTGTTAAGTTTGGACTAAGCAAAAATAATTTTATCATAATAAAATGATAATTTTATATAAATATTGTGTTGATGTGGGAAATTGTGAGAGTTTAAAAGGTTTTGGTTACACACACACACACACGCACATATATATATAGATAATAATCATAATAATAACAAGCAAAAAGAAAGGGAAGGTATAAAAAAAATGAGTAAATTCCTAACACAATTAGAGCCCCTTTGTTGAGAAATAGGCTTCAAATGACTAACATCACAATGATTTGGCCTTGCCCCACCAATAATTTACCCTTCAAACACTTCTCACCAAACCCACCCCAACACCAATAATAGCTAATGGTAAATACTAGATTTACAAAGTTTGATATTGAAATGGGCTTGGCCGTGCTCCACCATCAATTTACCTTCAAACACTTCTTACCAAACCCACCCCAACACCAATAATAACTAATGGAAAATACTAGATTTACAAAGTTTGATATTGAAATGGGTTTGGCCATGCTCCACCATCAATTTACCCTTCAAACACTTCTTACCAAACCCACCCCAACACCAATAATAACTAATGGAAAATACTAGATTTACAAAGTTTGATATTGAAATGGGTTTGGCCATGCTCCACCATCAATTTACCCTTCAAACACTTCTTACCAAACCCACCACAACACCAATAATAACTAATGGAAAATACTAGATTTACAAAGTTTGATATTTCAATGGGTTTGGCTGTGCTCCACCATCAATTTACCCTTCAAACACTTCTTACCAAAGTTTGGTATTTCAATGGGTTTGGCCATGCTCCACCATCAATTTACCCTTCAAACACTTCTTACCAAGCCCACCCCAATAACAATAATAACTAACGGAAAATACTAGATTTACAAAGTTTGATATTGCAATGGGTTTGGCTGTGCTCCACCATCAATTTACCCTTCAAACACTTCTCACCAAACCCACCCCAACACTAATAATAACATACAAAAAATGCTAAATTTACAAATTATTTTATACAAATTGTTGATGAGGTAAGTGATTATTAATAAGTAAAATAATGATAATAGTGTATGATCAATTGTTGTAAAATAGTTTGTGACATGACATTACTAATAATAGACATTGTCAAAGTTTTTATTGGTTGCTCTAATCACAGCTAGTAAAAATTAATTTTGACATAAATCAGAAATCCTAATCAAAGATTTTAGTGGACGTAAATTGTACATTTTTTTTTCTGGTGGTGACTTCACCGGCACTGCCAACTCAAGTGAGGTTTATATTCTTAATTTATATAGTTAATTATTCTGCTTTTATTTTCTTGCAAGCACATTAATTTATTAATGCTAAATCCTAGAAAATTTTATCAATTGAAGAGAGTATCACGTGTTTGTGTGTGTGTATATATATATATATATAATGCACTATAACATTTAGCAGAAAAAAAAGCATTACAACTCTACAAGAGTGTAGAGTAGCCAAACTTTACTTCCTTGAGAGTAAAACAAGGCAGGAAAATGTTTGTGTGTGTCGTCATTTTTAAAGCTTACAATTTACATGCACAACATAACTATTAGAGCCTATATTATATAGAGATATGCATTGTAACAATAATATCAGTTGTGGATTCAAATTTATAACTTGTAACAACCTACCAACTAGGATATGTTGTGAAAGTATTATAAAAATATTGTGAACGTCGCATTTCACTCTTATATAGCAAAAAATTAAAAAATGTATACATTTGAGCATAAAAAGTGGTACTCAAAGTTTTTGAGCTTGATTAAATTTCTTTGGACTCATTTAGAATTTGTTTGGTTGTTGAGAAATCATAGGAAAATAAGTGAGTTTGTATTGTATTGGTTTTGTTGAGATTTTTTTTGTTGAAAATTTTTAGTTTTTATTTATTTTTTATTTTTTATAATTTTATTTGTTGGTGTTTTTAATTGGTAAATTTTCTAGCTTGAATCCCTAACCGTTAACTTGTGCTGAAATTTGAGTTCTATTAAATTTCTTTGATTCATTCGAGAATCTATTTGGTTGTCTAAAAATTGTAGGAAAAGAATGATGTATTGGAGAGGATTTTGGGATTGATTTGTACATTCTGGTTTGATTTGAGCTTAAATTATTGGTTGATTTTGCTATTTCGATTTTGGATGAAAAATAACACATTTGAAATTGTTAGCCTAAAGATTGAATTGTCAATAACTGAGTCTGTGGCTATCATCGCTAAGGGTGCAGAGTGGTAGCACAAATAGAGCCCTTATACCATGCTAAAAGAGAAACTCTCAATAAACTGATAGGAATTCTATTGGTATATTTTAATTAGAATTAACAGAGAGAGAACTAATCTAACTCTCTCTGTAACTAAACCAAATCTAGCCGCTATACAAGAAAAACAGAATGTAAATGGCTTATTTACAAACAGCCAATCAGATAAAAACATGTGGCTAGCACACTTAATCTGACATGTGCCTCTTACGTAAACTTTTAACATTACCCGCTGTAGCTGTTGTGTTTTGATTGATGTACATATGACTTGCAGTTTAGACAGATGCAAGCTGTAGTTGCATAAAATTCTTACTTCTTAACAAATTCAGAAAATGTGCGTTTGGGAAACGTACCTTTTGCAAGCACAGGAGGCACAGTTCCTAATGGTGGCTGATAGGCCAAAAACGTATTGACCCCTTGTGATTAAATTAATTAATTAATTAGTCAAGTTATTAATTAATCAATTTAACATGCAAATGTGTGGTAGCACAAACAAATCACCAATAAACTAATTATGCAGTGGAAAATAAATAACACGGTGATTTGTTTACGAATGGGGAAAACCTGACGGCAAAAACCCTACCAGGTAATTTTCAGGTTACCACTCCCGAAACTCCACTATTATCACAACAAGTGGTTATAAGTAAAGGAATCCCAAGTACCTTACCAACCTATAGTTGAACCCTTACCCCAATGCCCAATTGGACTTGTTCTATAATGACAGTTCCCCTTTTTGATGCACGGCTCCTAAGTACGTGACTAACCAATGTGCAGATCCCAGTACGTGACTTCAATCACCAACTAGAAAGAGTTGTTGGCTGCAAAATTCTTCAGTTCATCCACGATGAAGATCAAGAAGATGCTTGGTCACAAAACCCAAAGGTGCACATACACAGCAACTTCTTCAGAAGAGATGAACTATGACAAACTTTGTCTCCGGTCACAATTTGCTTGAACAAAGTTTGCTCAATACTTGTGCAACTTGCGAACTCTTTGACAGCCCTTAAAAAAATCATTTTATATGTCAAGGGTTAGGAGAAAAGAAAGTCCAAAAACACATTTACAGATCCGAAGAAATCAGATCAGAGATTCTGATTTTATAAATCTCGACAAATAGCAAGGTGTCGAGATTTAATGATTGTGCACTTCTTCAGCTTGTTTCTTGGACAAACTTGATGACTTCAACACTTGATCTTGAAACCTTGTTTCTTGAAATGTTAAAAACACCTAGAACTACCCAATTACAAGTTGAGTGTGTTTTGTCAAAGGATTAGCCAATTACATAAAAGAATGACATATGTTCTTAACAAGTGAAACACATATGTCCTAACAGCGATGATTCAATAAAAGTGCTATTGCCTTAAGCCGTGCATAGTGCCACATAAGCCGTGTACTACGATGTATAATATTATGATCAGTTGTTTTGGGGAGAAGCAAAGGTGGAAGGATGTGAAGGGCATGTTTGGGAGGATGTAGAGTCAGGGGTTATTGCCTAATGTGGTTACATACACGACATTGGTTGATATTTATGGAAAGTGGGGGAGGTTTGATGACGCGATTGAGTGCTTGGATGTTATGAAGTCTGCGGTGTTGAAGCCGCCTTCCACAATGTACAATGCCTAGATTAATGCCTATGTGCAGAAGGTATGTTGCTTGTTGCCTTGATTAAGCAATTTACTTTGAGTGAATATATACATAAGATTATAGGCATCCTGTGTTATTTGTGTCCTGCATATATCAAAACATGTTTATATTTGTATCCTGCGATCACATCAAAATAATCTGCAATTCTAGCTTCGGGGCCATCAATTTTCTGTACCACAAGGTAAAAAAATGTAAAAAAATCCATGTGAAAAAAATAGTCATATGTTAATTGCCATTACTATTTTGAATAACTTATATGTAATACCACTTTAGTCAATTTTTGTGGTGTCCGTGCAAAAATTATTGGGGGCAGAAAAGGATAAGGAGCGAGAAAAGCAGCATGAGGATCACACTGACAGACAAATGGTTACAGATGTTGAGGATAAAGTTATTGTAAAACCTGAAGATAATGGTGTATCTGCAGGTAAGTTTACATTGGCATTGAAATTATTTCCTCTGTTTTCTTGACCTCTCTTTGTATTATCCTTTATACCAACCATGTAGCATAAAACTCTCTGGATATGTTTTATAGGACCAGAACCAATGGATATCTCTACAACCTTGACTTCTCAGGCACGTGAAATTCCCAGTTCTGATGTGACAATTTTGGAAGGACGTACTTCAGAGGTTTGAACATGTCTCCAATCTTTCTGCATTTTTTTGTCCCCCCTTCGCCCACCTCATAATGATTTTCCTTTCATCCTTCAGGTATGTGCTTGTGCATGGAGTCCAACTGGTTCTTTTCTTGCATCAGGGTAAATATTTCTTTATTGAATGACATACTTCTTGTGTGATGGTTCATCATGTGTATCTATAAATTATTTTAAACATCTTATGTATATTCTGTTACATGCATCTTTCATGTCAACTAATTTGATGTGTTTTCATATTGTGATCCTTTTTGTTACTGCTGCATTACAGACTTCCTACATCTTAGTCCTTTTGCGTGGTGAATTACAGGTTCCACATTGGATATGATCTTCCAATTGAAGCAAAATCATTATGAAGGGTTACTGAGAATTGCTTTATTTTTTACTGGAGCAAATAGGGTTTTCTAAGGATTTCCTGTGTGATTATATCAGCTTCTGCATTAAGTCATATTACTGCAGATCATTATATTATTCAGAAGTAGACTTTAGTATAGAAATGCAGTTGAATGCATCATTAATTTTGAATGAAATGATCATCTGTTTTGATTTGGCAACTAAGAATTATAACATATTGCATGTGTTAATTTGATTGTAATTCCTGGAATTTCGGATCAGTTTTTGTTATGGTATGGTAACATTATCTTAGGTTGTGAATTTTAATAGTTTTTGGCTGTATGCCTGATAAAACTTCTAGATCCGGAGATTCAACAGCTCGTAAATGGACAATAGTGGATGGTAGCTCGAGATCTACTTCTAATGGTCCTTTGAACGTGCTGGTGCTGAAACATGTTAAGGGTAGAACAAATGAGAAGAGTAAAGATGTCACCACACTTGATTGGAATGTGAGTTTTATCTCACTATTCTGACTTAAGTTCATAATAGCTGCTAATTATGCTCTGGCTGAACCCACACTATCGTTTAGTTATACTATCAAATATATTCTCAAAGTTTGCATGTCATAAGCATGTGCTTTTTTAAAGCTTAACTTTCAGCTTGTTGGCTTTAATTATTCTGTACAATATGGTGCTTTATTTTTAGATTTGATACTTGGTTTGGATTGGAATTATCTCCTAAGAGCCTTGCTTCTGAAGCTTAGAATGAAATAGTCCAATACTAGAAGAGTGCCTAACTGCCAAAAATTTAGCATGGTCCATGTTGATTTCATGTATATGGAAATGATTTTAATTAAAAAAACTTAATATAGTCATTTCATTATCTGATACATATTATTCATCATGTACTTTTCATTGGAAGTGTTTTGGCTCAACAACAATAATAGAAACAATGTTATTGTCTCACCATTCTAGATTGTATTATCTGTTTGAAATAGATAATAGAGGTGGCACCTTTCTTACATACAGCATGAGTTAGTAACATCTTAGGTATTTGGTATTCCACATCAATGTGGAGGGGGAATAGTTCCCTCCTTTGTGTGAATGATAAGAATGTGCATTTGTACATAGCAGTAATAATATATATATATATATATATATATTAATGTACCTCTTGAAAAGCGAGAAATGCACTTTCGAGATGCAATTTTGATGGTACCAAAGGCTCCTGCTGATGTTGTCACCATTTTGTATGAAAAATTTGTGATACTTTTGCCTGTCCTTATTCAGGGTGATGGAACACTACTTGCAACAGGTTCGTATGATGGGCAAGCAAGAATTTGGAGTACAAATGGTAAGCCTTATTAAGTTCAAAACAGAGTGGGTAAGTGTGTGTACTTGTGTGTTAATGAACTATTCATGTCTATAGTTTAAATAGATACAGTAATTTATATGCATCATTTATTTGCTTTTTCAAAAATATGTTACATTTTGAAAATCACATGTCAATGTGGACTTTATTGTATGACAATTTTTCAATCAAACACCTCAACCATTTAACAAGTGCATGATTAATTGGTTTGTCTATTTCCTTGTAGTTCTTAATGCAAGGGAAAGTTGGTGGCTATGCATCAATCTTTGAAAAGTACAAGGAGAAGGCAGAATCCTTTATGTGAGATCCTTTAAATATTAGTACATTAGGTTGTTTTGCATTGAAATAGAATAATATTAAGATTAGGATTTTGATCATGCATGATTTTTGTACTGATTCATTTCTCTTTTTCTTCTTCTTCCCTTTTTTTTTTCTCCTTTATCTAGTTAAAATACTAAGTTCCTTTATGTTAATATGAAAATGTCTACATAAACTTCAAGAATGAAGAATTTAGTAACTTGGAAAGCTAATTGAATTTTGTTTTGGTATAATATAGATTTTTTAATATGTGGTTGTTTAAAGTTTATGTGCATAGCTGTTGGTTTATATATATATATATATATTTAAAAAAAAAAAAAAAAAAAAAAGAGAAAAAAAAAAAAGAGAAAAACCTTATTTTGAGGGTTGGGAGACCCTCAAAAAAAGGTTATTGTTCTTTTATCCCTTTTAAATTTTTCAAAGGTTGCCAATCCTTGATAAAGATAAAACATTTGTTTCGAGGGTTATGTAGGTTGTTAAAATTTCAGTTTCAAGGGTTACAAAGGCCGTAGAAATTTCCGTTTTGAGGGAATTTGTTTCAAAGGTCATCAAGGGTTAGTTAAACCCCAAAATAATATCTTTTGAGGGCTTTTAATACTTTTTTTCAAGGGTTTTGACCCTTGAAAAAAATCAACTTTGTTGTAGTGAACTTGACAGGTTCTCATATTCGAACCATAGGTGATTGCCATCAATTGCCACAAGCTAGTGACATAGCTTAGCTTTCATTTCAACTATATCCCTTTTAGTTGTCCATTTGGTTGATACACCTCTCCTCCGTTAACCCCAAAATTTATGGACATAATTACGTCTAATTCTACTGAAGATTAAGTAACAAATCCAACTAATTTAATACATTACCCTCTTCTTGCTTCCATTTCCTCATACCATATATACCGTTGTTTTAAAAGTCTAAAGCAAACTATTAAAACATTCCTAATGCCAAGCATTAAATCTCATGTTCACAATAGTCATTCAACAAATACCAATACTAGAACATACAAAGTTAATTTTAATTTTATCCTGAAATACCAATTCAAGCTTTATATCAAACAATGTATGTGCGGAAAATGATAACAAGCTTATATCAGAATTGATAAACAATCTAAACCAATTAAAATCACATCCACAACAGAAATTAAATGGTAAAGATTAAGGGAAAAGAGATGCAAATACACGGACAACAGAACGATGTGTTATCGAAGAGGAAACCGAAGCCCTCGGCATAAAACCTCTCCGCCGCCCTCCAAGCGGTCAATAATCCACTAGAAAATAAAGTTGGGATACATGAACAAAAGAATTTAATGAAGAACATCTCAAGGATGTGTCAATGGAGAGGGTGAGAGTAGAGGAATTTGAAGAGTGTCTATGTGAAGATTGTGGATGAATCAATCTTATTTTTTTCTTGGGTTTCTCTCTCAAAATTCTCTCTAGAAACTCTCTACATTTCGTGGGTATAAGGGGTATTTATATTAGGGTGAGATAAGAATACGAAAAGTTAGGTTTTTCAAAACAGAGCTGGTTGGTGGCTTGGTCTTGTGACTTGACTGAGTCGCGAGTTCAAGTCGCGAGATAACAAAATGGCCAGGCTGAACCTTTTGTCCTGTATTGCACCAGCTGGCGTAACTGTTCATCTTCTCGTATGCTTCACTCATGTGCTGCAGTTGGTGGCTTGCTAGTCGCAAGTCACCCGCGAGTCCCAGCCGCGAATCCTTGCATCCTTGCACAATCTTGAGCATTTCTTCACACTTTCTCACTCACTACTCGTACATGAATCCCACCTAAATACAGGGTTTCTAAGTGTTGAAATACAAGCAAATTGACACGGAATAAAGCCAATAAAATGGTTAATTAAATTCAACCTTACATATCCAATGAACATGCTAGTTGGAAAGTTGTATGAATTTTAATATGATGATATTCTGCGGCATAAAAGGATTATTCAAATATAGAAAGCAAAGAACTGTTTTTCATAGATAATTACGGTTTCTAATGGTAAAATTTTTTACATTACTTATCAAAATAATAATAATTACATCATTGTACACTTTTTGAAAATTTGTACAATAGTGTTGTATACATTTTTTTTAGTCCAATGTAAATGTTACATTTATAATACAATGTAAACAAATACTTTTCCAAAAACAGTTCTAAGCACATAGAGGCATGCTACCAATGAGGCTAGTTTTACTTTATTCTAATTTGTCTTTTAACCAGAAAAATGTGTGTGTGTATATATATATATATATATAGATCAAAGTCAGAGAGAGAGACAGAGGTTTATTTTAAACAGTGTGTTATGTCTAATGTTGGCAAGCTGTAGAATTGGACACCAGAGAGTGGCGCCCTCATAATGGGAAGATAATGGTTGAAATAGTCGAATGAAAAAAAAAAAAAAAATTTAAAAAGCCCATACGTGCCCATCCATGCAATTACTTATTTTAAACAATTAGAATTACACAATGGAATACATATTCTACAAATACAACAAAAATTTGTAACATTTTCATAATAAGCTGACGTGTTAACCCAGTGATATAGATCAAAATAAAATAAAATAAAAATTATAATAAGATCCAACACAACTCAAAATAAGAATATTGTAAAAATATTATGAAATATTTTTATGCCTGTGGAAAGGAGACAAATAAGATCAGTTTGGTTACGTTTCAAAAAGAGGACCAAAAATATCCTTCGGGGAGGTCTATATATGGTGTTATGTGATATGCATTATGCCAATTGTTACTTTCAAAGCTGCAGTAGTCTGTATTGATCGATGGTTTATTATTCAAAGCTGCAGTAGTCTGTATTTAGACTGCATTTGATCGATGGTTTATTATTCAAAATGTTATGTCAATGGGAATGTGAAAGTAATTCATCACCGTACTGTTTAACTACATCAAGTTCAGTTCATTCTATTTGCTATTGAAAATTCGTCATTTTAGATGGTCCATGCATGAAAATCTCGTAGTTTTAGTGCTGCAGGAATATCTTAGTTCGTATAACTTGGTTGAGTAGCACCCTATCTATTTACATTCCTCGAAGATTTCTCCAAAAACACAATAATATACCAAAGTTTTTTGACCGCAGTCGCTTCTCCACCCCCGTCAATTGAGGATTTTTATCTTAATTTCTATAATTAATATTTCCAGCTTTCACTTTCTTGGAATCACATTACTAATGTATTAATACGAAGTCCTTAAAAATTTACTAATTGAAGCCAAACTTTCACTTGCTGAAATCTATTAACAAAATGGTACAATTATAGGTTTACATTGTACAGTTAATGTAAGATTTACAATTTATACTAAACAAGAAGCGTGCAATATTGTACATATTCTTATAAAAATGTATAATATTTTACACTTTTGTTTAGTTAATATAATATAAACTAATAATTTTCCTAAAAATTTTATCAAATGAAAAGTTTGGGCTGATGTGGATCCAGTAGGCATTTTTAACAAATCCTGAACTCTTCTAGATGGCAATGGTAGAGGCAAAGACACATTGCCATGAGTAGGTGCAAACTTTATAATAATTTGGGAACTAGATTATTTCCCAAAATTCTATTTGAAAATTTGTTGGATTAAATGGAACGATTGGTAAAATTAGCAACAATAAAATATTTCGGTAATATACTTTTAAAAATTGGTGCATCGTGCAGATAGCTTTTAGATTGTAGGATAGTTCTAAGAATCATATATCTTGATCACTACCTTATCTTAAGCATATTTCCTTTGCTGGTAATAACCTAACAACTGGTGCCATCCTATGTTGTTTACTTGTTTTACAAGGTTACGCTCCATTGAAGCGTAGAGCCTTATCAAGTTATCTTTCTTGTGAGAATCCAGAAAGTATTGTGATCTTGAGAAATGCAACCAACCACACCACCCC
>NW_027070199.1:280890-319584 GCF_002906115.3 Quercus suber
AACCACACAAAAAAAAAAAAAAAAAAGTTCAAACAATAACAATATTAGACTAAACAGAACAAATGAACAAAATATTCAACAGAATTCAAAATCAAAAAATGATTAAAAAAAAAAAACTTATTATTCAAATTCGTAACTCATTCAATCTATTACATAAAAATAATTTGTAATTTTATTTTTCCTAAAAAAAAATATACGTAAAGAGATATTACTATGGCAGTCAGGCAGTGACTTCTCTTAGGCTTTATAGTTGCTGTTGTAGTAACTTTAATTTGCTCTCCTTGGTGGCTTGGCTTGCAGTGTCAATAGTGATCATTCATGGCTCACTGCCTCTCTCTCTCTCTCTCCATTTTTTTCTATCACCATGATTAGACTCTCTAACTTTATTGCTCTCATCTTAGCATTCTCATTAATAAATCTATTTTTTCTTTTTCTTTTTCTTTTTTTGTTTTTTTTTTGTTTCTTTTTTTTTTAAATAGAATTTTACTCTAACTTAATATAATTGTATACATGTAAAGCTCCCTCCTGAAGGTTTGAAGTCCGGCTTTTGCCCCCCACACCTTATAAGAACTTATACTTGTTGAATGACCATCATATTAAGGGTGCGGTGGTGCCTTTTCATTTTGTTAATAAAAGGAAATTGTAAAATTTTCACATATTTACGTGTTTTTTTAAAATTAGATTTTGTATAATTTAAATTTTTTTAATAACTACCTTAAGAAAAATTCCTAAAGTCGCTACAAGGAATAACAAATATTTAACAATGACAACATTGTCAATTTAGATATTGAAATAATTGAAATTCATAAGCACACACTCACAAAGGATTGCAAATTGTAAATTGAATTTGAACGTAATCTTTGTGATGCGTAATAATGATAATATCCAACAAAAACTTTTATGAACAAAACTAATTAAACTTTGTGATGTAAGTTAAAAGTTAAATTGATACATCTTTATGCACAAAATACTTAAGAGTCTAAGAGATTTGATTTTTGAGCTACAAAATTAGCAGCATATTGTAATTATCTCCACACACACACAAAAAAAAAAAAAAAAAAAATTAAAACCTAAAACAACCAAATCTAGTGAGTCTCCTGAGTGCTCTATTTTATAACAGACACGCAATTCGTTGATTCTAAACCACACAAAGCAAACAAATTTAATCCTAATCAAATGGGAATCAAATTAATAGTCAAAGTCCTCATGCTAGTAGCTCACTCCACAAGGTAAAAAAAGAAACCCAACAGAAATAAAAATAAAAATACTGTTAATTACACAGCTTACATGATAGTGAAATTAAAGCTCAAAGAAATAAGAAGAAAACGTAACACTGCACCAAATCCAATTACCCAGGGAAAGGGTTAAAGAGAATCCTGAACTTTGGGTCGTAATAAAATATTCCTAATCCAATTTCCAAACTACCCCAGGTGGGTTGTAAAGAAATTTTAATCCGTTGTTTCCACAAAAGAGGCATATTAAAATTATTGATGACACAAATCAGATGCTAGTGTTGATCCCAAGTCAACTAAAATCTAGAAAATTTTGATTATAGGAAGAAATTTTTTCAGAATTTTACTTCCAAATTCACTATGGTGTAGAACATTAGTTGTGTCCATTTGGATAAAAGCTGGTTTAAATCGATAATTGTACTGAATTTCACAACAAATTTCTAGTGTAGAAAACCAACCCAAAGAACTTATTTTTTAGGAAATCTCATAAGCTTTTGCTGTCGATTAGGGTCTTAAAGGTTTACCTATTTAGGACTTGTTGGGTTATAAAATTGACCCTAGTTAATTAATTCAATTACCCAAGTTGATTAATTATTAAAATTACATACAATAACATGGAGGTACGAACAAATCACCAATCTAAACTAGAGTGCAGTGGAAAGTGTTGTAGCATTTTAATATTATGCAATTAAAAGGAATAAATATGACAACATAAATATAAAAATATAAGAGTTAATATCAAAGATAAGTAGTTAGTGAAAGGTTTAATCCTACATTGAAAAGGAGAGAGACTCTTTTATTCTTTTTAATTGTGATGATTAATGGGTTAATATGTATTGGAGCAGATGTTAGGCTAGATACGACATTTGTTGAGCTGTTGTATCATGAGGGAGACAAGTTAGAAAAGGTTTGCACCAATTACAAAGATTAGCCAACAACGGCTAATCAACGGGACGGATATGGTCCTTACAACCCTTTGGTTGGCTATAGTATCCTGATGACAATATTCGATGATTACATCGTTAGGAATATGGAATCTAGCTCTAAAGGCCAGTAAGGCCTCGGGTGTGTTTATTAACTTGGCAAACCTACTCATGATTACACTAGAATGAAAAAAGAGGAGGGAAGGAGTGTACTTATAGAGAGGTAGGAGGACTAAGACCAAGGAAGATCCCTTTTTGAAAAATAGGAGGAGGAGAAGATGACAAAAGATTGAAGAGAGTTTGAGAGAGCTCGAAAGGAAGAAATGAACTCTGGATACCTAGTAGGTATTTATAGGAGGAGAGTATGAGAGTCGGTGGGAAAATTGCCGCCCACTCCAGCCCTCGAACTCTATGTGTGCCTCAGGAGCCCAACAGACGAATGATTGTGACCGTTAATCAATGATCGCTGTCAAGAAACGTGCCAAGCTACAGGCTGTCAAATCCAATGCATTTATTATCTAATGGTTGGTGTTACTAAAGCATGGTAGTTATAACAACGCACATTCCAAGATGTCGAGGACATGACCATGATCCCCTCCCCACGTTCTGGAGATGGGCTCGTATGGGACTATTGTAGGAGGATGAAAAGGTTGGCCCGTTAGGCCCATACTAGGCATACCCAAATCAAATATTGGGCCCATACTAGGCATAACCAGATCTTAGATTGTCCTAAGGTTGATGAATGCCGAGCTAAGACACTAGCGGATGTGTTCGTAGCGAATTATTTTAGCAAATGTTGCCCAACCTTAGGGATGGAAAATAGTGCCTTGGGGGAATCCGCTTGCTGAGCACAAATTTGACTCTGGCACAAGTTACGAGAGAATTATCTTAACAGTGCAATTATGGGGTTTGCTCCTAACATATTACTTGATAGGATTAAATAGTGACATAGACCTAAAAATCCACCCAAACCCTATAAGTGGTGGGACCTATAGGCATGTGTAAGGTTCGCTCATCACAACTTAGCCACTCACAAGAGGGTATATAAAGAGGAGAGGAGATCAGAATAAGGGTAGAACCTAACTCTAGGAGGAGAAACACAAGAGAAAAGCAAAGAGTCAAAACATCAAACTAGGGTAGGGTAATCCAGCTTAGGTACCCAAAGGGGAACCACGGTAGCTTGGTAGTCTCCTCGGCTAGCTAATCTTTCTAGAAAATAGCTGTTATAGTATCACTAATAAACAGCTAAATTTCTTCCTAGATTTTCCATTGTGGGCTAAATCCAACATAGAATACAAATTAATTGGGGGTTCAAGCCCAATAAGCTTAGGTCATTGGAATACAACCACCACAATAATAGTATAAGAATGACTATACATATTTTTGACTAAATGAACATTTAGTGGCTCAATGAATATGGAAATATTTCCTTACCAAATACATTTCCTAATAAAAACGTTTTTGTCTCGATTGTCTAACGTTTTGAATATATAAACCGCTAGTAACTTAATGGTTTTTCATGTACAATTCAATGGCCATACATTTCTGTCTCTTGGTCCAACATTTTAATACATGGAGCTTGTCTTTTTACAACTCATGTAATTAAGTTTTGAAATTCATTTTGATATCATGAATCAAATGTAAAGGCTGTCTGCTGTTGAGGACAAAATTTTCATGCCACATGGCTTTATTTACACAAAATGACACCAAAACCCATGGTCCAAAACCCATGGCAATATTATCTCATCAAAGCCCATGGTTTAAGCTCATGGCATATCATCTCATTTTCAGCTCATCATCCAAGCTCATGAGTCTTATCAGGGGAATTTTCGGAGTCGTGGTTTGAAGGGCCAATAAGTATGTTCAGTAAAGCTCCAGCGGTTCAAAGTTAATAAAAGAAACATGTTGCTTGGCATGTCTTCTCCAATTCCCTGAACTCTGATGAGTTAGTGTACAATAAGTAATATCTGGTAAGCCTCTTATATCACATAACACTTAAAATAATAAAACTCCCCATTGCTTTTTACCTAAAACTTAATATTCATCATATATTCTAATTATATTATTTTATATAAATTATATTATTATTTTCATTTAAATCAATCCCAAACACATGGCTAAACTTTATTGGCTATCTCTAAATATAAGAAATCTATTTAATATCTCATCTAGCATTAAATACCCTCATTGCTCTCTAAGATTTGGTCACAACACAAAGAGACCATAATTACATCTCTAAAGCTTCATCAAATATCAACCAACTAGTTTATTACATACTAAAAATGTATTGAATGAAACCATGGACCAAACATATATTTTTCCAAAAGATGAAACTTAGCCAAAAGTACCAGCAGAAGCTACCTTAACTCTAGTAGCAACTACAATAGTTCCAGCAGCAACTTAGGCAGTTGACACATGTCCCAAAATGACATCACTAGCCCATTAATAGTTAATCCCAGCAACTACCTGCTATACCAAAAGAAGTAAGGATCACATAAAAGAAATCCTACTAGTTTAAGCCAAATCTTTAGTCTCCAGCTGTGATACCAGAAATAGGAGGATCCCATAAAATTTATCTTACCATTTTCAACCTGTTAGGTTCTAAGACTTTAGGATTTAATGTATTAGAACTTCAATTTGTATTATGTTGACAAACCATGATGAAAACATAGAGTCTAGGTTTAGGCTTGCTCAAAGTATGTTTATTTGTAAAATTGGAATCGAGTGATTGCAGAATTTATTGGACTAAATCTGCAAGGCTCGATCGATCGAAAATTAGACTCGATCGATCGAACCACGTGCAAATTATTTTTCTATAGAGTTCCAGTTCAGCCCAAACTCTACTTAAACGTCTTGGGATTCTAGTAAAACACTCCTATATATAAGGGAAACCCTAAAATGTTTTTGAGAGCTTTTAGAGAGATTAGAGTGCCTCTTGTGCCTCTTTTTATTTTTAGAGTTTTGTACCCAAAGGCTCTCGAAAGGTTGTTGCTCTATTTGCTGTGTGTGTGAATCTCTTATGAGATCTGAGAGGTGGTTGCCTTCACATATGCTTAGGATTATTAAGAAGGAGATTTCATTGAGAGTTTGATGATCATTTAGTTGCTGCACAAAAGAGTTTAAAGATATGCAAGCGGGAGTGCTTGTACTTGTTGGAGAATCCAAGAAAAAAGGAGTCCGTGGTCTCAGAGCTTGCACGTGGTCATGTCAGTAAGTTTCTATTGGTGGGTAGTAATAGGATGTTAGTAGTCTAAGTCGCTATTGTAAAACTTCGATTCTTTCATAGTGGATTAAGGTTTACCTTGAGGATAGCTAGGTTAAATCCTCCCCAAGTTTTTTATCGGTTTAGTTTTCCTGGGTGATCATATCATTGTGTTATTTATTTTTCCGTTGCTATGCATGATATGATTGTTTGATTGTGATAACCTAGATTTAAAATTTGGACTAAGTAATAACTTGGCTTGTTAACTAGGTTAATCTAATTGTGTTTTAAGGGGTCTAAAAACAAACACAACCAAACCTATGAATTTAATGCTGAATCTTTCCTCCAGTAGAAGTTATGATTCAGATGAAATCATCCAGCAATGTCAGCTGCAGCAGCAGCTACTGTTGTGCAACTGACAGTTATGTCAGTAATTGTATAGCTATGACTGATAGCTGTAATAGCAGCTCCAACAGCCTAAAAGTTTTAGATTTCTTCTTTTGGCTAAAAACCAAAAACCAAATAAAGAAATTACTCATTTTGCTAAAATCCTTTCCTTATTTGCTAGCTATTCCTTCAACCAAATCCCATTTGGTTACACACTTGGCTCTATATAAAAAGGACCAAGCCACAACTCTTCCAAGACACACTAGCACCACTACCCATCTCTCCCACACTCTATTATTCTAAAATATCATCATCTTGCTGCCTATATCTCTAAACATCTCTTTCTCCATTTCTCTTACCAAATCTCTTTTTTTAAGAAAGCAACATAACCCATGAAATAACATAAAAAACCACTCCAGGAGTAACTATAATCTCATGTATTTACTATATTTAACCTTCATATTATCTATCTTGACAGGCCAAGAATGTATTGGCCCCTTTGGTAACTTAATCAATTAATTTAGTCAAGTGAAATTAATTAGATTCAATTGCATGCAATAAGCGTGATAGCATAAATAAATCACCAAATAAATAAATGCAGCGGAAATTAAATTTGACATAGGTGATTTTTTTACAAATTGGTGAATTTAAGGTCACCACTCCGAATCCACTATTATCAAAACAAGTGGTTACAAGTAAAGGAATCCTAGTACTTTATACCAACTTACAGTTGAACCCTTACCCCAATACCCAACTGAACTTGTAGTGTAGTGACAATCTCTCTTTTCAATGCACGGCTCTAATTACGTGACTAACTAATTGATACACGAATCCCAGTACGTGACTAACACACCAACTTGAGAAAGATGTTGGCTGCAAAGTTCTTCAGTTCATCCACACGATGAAGATCAAGAAGCTCCTTGGTTACAAAACCCTTGGCACACGAACACAGCAGCTTCTTCAAGAGAAAGATGAACTATGACAAATTTTCTCCAGTCACAATTTGAATGAATAATCACTTTGCATCAGCTTTGATGGCCCTTAAAATAATCCTTATATATTTCTAGGGTTGTGAAAAAAGAAACCTTACACAAATAGCTTGGATATACGTGAAAAACAGATCTAGAAATCTGAATTTCGTAATTCTCGATAGATATAACTTTTGTCAAGAGCTGTCAAGAATCACATATTAAATCTCGATAGATAGATCTGTCGAGCTTTAATAAACAGCACTTTTTCACTTGATTATTGGACAGACTTGCATGGCTTCAATACTTAGACTTGAACTCTTGTTCCTTGAAGTATTAAACATATTCAACATCTACCTAATTACAAGTAAAGTGCGTTTTTTTAAGGGATTAGCCAATTCTATATGACAAATGTTCTAACAAGTTCTACATATGTCCTAACAATCTCCCCTTTTGGCAATCTGTGACAAAACCATAACAAACAAATGAAATATGAAAGAAGTCATAAATCACTCAACTCATAATCACTTGTTGAATACATTAAAATCTAATCCTAATATAAACTCTTGAAAAACTTTGCAAGAAGAGAGTTTATGGCATGATAGACTTTAACAACCTGTCTTTCTGAAACACTTTAAATAAACTCATCAAGGCATCTTAGTGTGAAACAGAAATAAAATATTGCATACATAATAAGAAACATGTGTATATAGAGAGAAAAGAAACAACACATGGAGAGATAGGTGAAATGATAACAACATCATCTTATATATAAACGAGATATAAGTACAATGTTTGCTATCACTAAGTGGTCACAAAACCCGTGTACAAAAAAATAATGTATCCAAAAAAAAAAAAAAAAGTTACATAAATCCTCACTACATCCCTCAAAAGACATGAACACTCCCCCTAACAAAAAGTCCTACACTAGCTCTCCCTCTAAGTACATGACTACTCTCATACCCAAAACTACTTCCCCTTTTTGTCATGAATGACAAAGGCAAAGTCACTGAGAAGCAATCATCTCTTCATCACCGGAAGAGCTAGCATCCTTATTCTCATCATCATCATCATCACCAGAGCCATCATCATCTTCCTCGTCGTCTGAAGCCTGTGGAGATGGAGAGGGAGAAGCAATAAAGCCACCAAGGTGAGCTTGACATCGTGCAATATGACCAATACAGGTGGTCACCTGACTCATCTCATCAGTGAGAGTGTCAAGGCGAGCATCCATGCGCTGAAACTGCATCATAATCACCTCAAGAATCACACCACCACTTGAAGAAGAGGAAGGAGTGGAGGTGGATGGAGCGGCATGGGCTGGAGGAGTCGTCGTTTCTATCCATGGTCGCTTCGGTCGAAGCTGGGCCTCACTCCATTGAACAAATGCCATGCTAATGGCACCCATGATGGTGAAATGAGCAAACTCGGGATAGGAGACAGAGGAATGGCAAATGATCCTCGTGATAGCAGAAGGAAAGATAAGCTTATCAAGGGTTGCTGTATCCTTATAAACATCTATAAGGGAGAGAATGAAAAAAGATGGAAAGTCTTTAGTAAGGTCCTCAATGAGGGAAAGAAAAAATCGAGCATGAGGCTCAATAATGGAGTTCTAGTGAGACAAGGGATGGAGAACAAATGTCATCACCATATTAAGGAACCTCGAACCTTTGCAAAGCCCGAGCATGAGGTGTTTTGACGATCACCCCATGAAAAAGGTGTCTCACAAAAGTGAGATAAAAGATCGTCTTTGGACATAGTTCTCAGACGTGGACATTTGGGGAAATCAGGATGTGATACCTTCGAAACATGTAGCACATCAAAGATAAGCTCTAGAGTGACTACTATACTGATACATGTACCTTGAACAGAAGTAATAAATCAAGGCATAGAAGAATCAAAACTGTGCATATTGGAGTAAAACTCTTGTATGATCATGGAGGGATAACTCATAGGTATCTCACATAGAGATTCCCAACCTCTACTGTGAATAACAGTAGGTAGAATAGTATTGGAAAAGTCCGATAGAATCACGTGGCATTTCGAATGAATGCCACGTTTGGAAAAGTTCTCCGAGAATTCCTGATAGGCCTTCTCATCACGAAACCCAACAAAAAGAGGAGTAGGATCAGAAGATGATGCCCTGGAATGAAGAGGGTTCCGGGACGGAGTAGTTTTGTGCTTGGGTGCCATGTGTAGACTATTCAAGAGAAAGAGAGAGAGAGAGAGACAAATAGAAAAACACCATCAACTAGAGTACCAAAAAAATGAGAGAAAAAAAAAGGTACATATGCATGAACAATGTGACGTGCAAAGAAAAATTCATCATGGGCTCAGCCCAATCCAATCCTACTAGTACACAAGTTTTCAACATAGAAACACACATTTAAATGCATGAAACATAGTGAAAATGCAAATGTAATGCAATGCATGAGCATAGAACAACATATAAACAAAATCCAAACCAAAAATTTTGCAAAAAACTCATCAATTTTCAAAAACCCCAAAAATTTCACAAAAACCCAAAACCTAGGTCTAAATGCAGGAAATGCATGAAGAATGAGAGATAAGAGAAGCATACCAAGTGATTTGAGACTTGAATAGGCCAAAAATCATGTGGGTTTGAGGTTTATAGAGAGAAGAAAGTGTTTGGGAGGTAAAGAGACAAGTTTTTGTCGAGAGAGATAGAGAAAAATGAAATGTGAAATCACACTGAAACTATTTAAAGAAAATGCGTCTCGATGGATCGAGGATCTTTCAAGAATCTGTCGAGCACTAATTCTTGATAGATAAATATGTCGAGGTGTTGTCGAGAATCTGTCGATGGCAAAAATACCTCGATGGATCGAACAACTATCAGCCAAGCAGAACCTTTCTCGATGGATCAAGAATCTGTTGAGAATCTATCAAGACAAATTCCAGAAAACTTCGATGGATCGAAAAAACAATAAGATTTGTCAAGAAAAGAAGTTCAAGGGGCTCGATAGATAGCTATCTGTCGAGAAGCTATCGAGAACCTGTCGAGCTTGATAAAAGCAGGTTTTTCAAAGAAAGGAAAGACATAGAAATGAATGCAATCAAGCAAGCTACTCAATCAAAGATCCAAACAACATTTTAAGCTCTAAAAAAAACATCTCTCAACAAGAAAAATGCAAAGCATATAAGATCCACACACACACACACACACACACACACAACAAGTCTAACCAATTTTATATTTCAAAAATAAGTTAAAACAGTTTAGTAAGCATACATTAACACATATATTCCTTGTGATAGCCAAATCACATTGTACTTGCACATTTATCAAAAGTAGCAAAGAATTTGCATGTTGTGTGTGAAAACATTGCAAGAGTACATAAGTGTCTCATATTATTATGATTTAAGATATGAGAAAATCAATTTAACTCATGCATGGGCATATAAGAGAGATAAGAAATACCCAATTATATTAAGCTTAAACATCAGAATTTTGCTATGCTGAAGCATACAGGTGTTAATCATGATTGGCGGGCTTTAGTGGTGAGATGATTATTTATGCCTTTCTCTTAGAATTTTTTAGTCATTCCTGTCAAAAAGAGTGATATGAGTGTTAAGTACAAGAAATTACTTAATCGTACTCATTACAAATATGAGTCAAAAAGCTCACTTGTTTAGTTGTGCATAGAGATGCTTAATTTTTATAAAAGAAAACAAAATAAAGCAAAAACTGAAAACAAACAAACAAAAACATGTTAAACAAAGCCTATATAAAACTAGATGCAAATGCATGAGGAAGAAGGAGAAAGAGGAGAGATCACTCCATAGAGATTACACCAATGTTTTGGCATAGGAATTCAAACCGTTTGCTATCAAGAAGTTTGGTGAACAAGTCAGCTTTCTGATCATCAGCGTGAATGAACTTAAGAGTGAAAGTACCATCTTCAGCAAGCTCCTGAATGAAGTGGTGTCGAATCTCTGTACATTTCACTCGAGAATGTTGAATAGGATTCTTAGAGATGTTAATGGCACTCATATTGTCAAAATAAATGGTAAGATGTTCTTGACGAATACCATAATCAAGAAGGAGTTTTTGCATCCACAAAAGTTGGGTGCAGCAGCTACTGGCAGCGATGTATTCAACCTCAGCAGTGGATAATGAGATAGAATTCTGCTTTTTGCTCATCCAGGAGACAAGATTATTACCCATATAAAAACAACTCCCCAAAGTACTTTTTCTATCATCAGCATTCCCAGCCTAGTCTACATTAGAATACCTAGCTAAGACATTATTGGTGTCCTTGCTATACCACACACCAAAATTGGTAGTGGTTTTGACATACATTATGATTTTTTTCAAAGCAATCATGTGAGACTCTTTGGGATTAGCCTGATATCTAGCACACACTCCCACACTGTAGCTAATGTCAAGTCTACTAGCGGTAAAGTAAAGAAGACTACCTATCATGCTTCTATATAGAGAAGAATCAACACTTTTTCCTAACAGATCAACTGTGAGTTTAACATTTTGGCTCATGAGGGTTCTAATAGAACTAGCAAATTCCAAACCAAAATTTTTCACAAGATTTTTAGCATATTTAGATTAAGATATGAATATACCTAATTCTTGCTAACGGATCTGCAGCCCAAGAAAGTGATTCAACTCTCTAATCATGCTCATCTCGAACTCAACTTGCATGAGTTGGGAAAAATTATGAGCAAGTTCATCCTTTGTAGAACCAAAGATGATATCATCAACGTAGACTTGAGCAACTATCAACTCACCATCTTTCCTCTTGATAAAGAGTGTTTGATCAGCTTTTCCTCTTGTGAAACCATGTGAGACCAAGTATTATGTAAACCAGTCATACCAAGCTCTGGGTGCTTGCTTTAATCCATATAGTGCCTTCTTGAGGTACAACACATGATCTGGAAAGTGTGGATCAATGAATCTTTTGGGTTGAGCCACATAGACATCTTCTTTAAGAAATCCGTTCAAGAAAGCAGTCTTTACATCCATTTGGTAAAGCTTGAACTTCAAGTGACATGCTAGGGCTAGGAGAATCTTAATGGATTCCATGCGAGCTACAAGAGTGAATGTCTCATTATAGTCTACTCCTTCCATTTGAGAGTATCTTTGAGCCACAAGACGAGCCTTGTTACGGATCACATTTCCCTCCTCATCAGTCTTATTGTGGAATATCCACTTTGTGCCAATGATGTGCTTTCCTTCCAGTCTAGGTAATAGGGTCCAAACATCATTCCTTTGAAACTGAAGCAGTTCATCATGCATAGCCTTAACCCAACTTTCATCCTGGAGAGCTTCCTTAATCTTCGTGGGTTCAACCTGCGACAAATAGCAAGAATAAGACACAAAGTTAGCAACACATTTATCAACTGTACGCTTTCTTAGTGTAAGTTCATTCATATTTTCCACAATAACTTCAGGAGGATGATTCAACTTGATCCTTAAGGAAGACCCTTTCTCTTTATGAGATTTAGAATCAGGTGAGGTAGGAATGTCTGCTGTAACTTCTACAACACTTGGAACACTTGGAGTACTTGGAGATGCAGGCTCTTGATCAACTATATCTTGAACACTCTTAGGCTTAGGAGGAAGAATTTCCATAGGGATCTCCTAACTAATTTTCTCAAAACCAGACTGTGAAGCTTCATCAGTAACAACATTGACTGTTTCCATCATTTTCTTGGTTCACTTGTTGTATACTCGATAAGCCTTGCTAGTAGAGGAGTATCTCAAAAATATTCCTTCATCGCTTCGGGAATCAAATTTTCTCATATTCTCTCTATCCTTAAGGATGAAAGAAGTACTATCAAAGATTCTGAAATACTTCACATTTGGCTTTCTTTCCTTCCATAACTCATAGGAAGTCTTTTTGGTACCAAGTCAAAAATACACCCTGTTAACTGTATGACATGTAGTGTTGATAGCTTCTCCCCACAAAATTTTAGCCACATCCTTGTTGTGCAACATGGCTCTAGCCATCTCCTGAATGACTCTGTTCTTTCTTTCTACTACGCTATTTTGCTGAGGAGTAATAGGAGCAGAGAATTCTTGAGATATACCTGATCTAGTGCAAAAGGATTCCATGTATGAGTTCTCGAATTCTTTACCATGATCACTTCGAATTCGATCAATCTTCAAACTCTTCTCATTTTGCAATCTTGTACACAAGGCTTCAATGTGCTCAGAAGCATCTGACTTGGATCTTAGAAGAATGACCCAAGTGTACCTGGTGAAATCATTTGCCATAAACATGACATATCTCTTTCATCCAAGAGACTCTGTTCTAGTTAGACCCATGAGATCCAGATGTAGTAGCTCCAACGGTCTAAATGTAGCCGATGTCTGAGTGTCCTTATGTCTAGCTTTTTTTTGTTTCCCAAGCTGACACGGTCTACACACAACATTGTTCACTCTATTGAGCTTTGGTATCCCCAAAACTGATTCATGCTTAGATACAATTGAAAGATGTTTGTAGCTAGCATGTCCCATCCTTTGGTGCCATAGATCTTCATTTAGCAAACAAATGCTATTGCACACAATATTAGCATCAGGTACCAATCCATAGCAATTATCTAGAGTGTGTACACCGCTTATGAGTTTCTTCCCAAACTCATTCAACACAAGGCATTTCCCTTTTGAGAACAGCACCACAAGTTCACTTTTAGACCTTCTACATATAACACATTTGCAATGTCTGGCAGTCCAAGTAGAGAGATGGTTCCCTTCCCTTTAATCTGTGATTTGCTCCCATCACAAAAAGTGACATTACCACATTTCTTAGACTCGAAAAATTTAAAGAGAGAGTGGTCTCCAGTCATGAGTCTTGAGCAACCACTGTCAAGGTACCACAAATATGTGTCCATTACCTTAAATGTGGACTTCATCATAAAGCACACCTCATGCTTAGATGACAAATCAGTATGAATAGTGTTTTCTCTCATCTTCCATTTATGAACAGATCTTTTAACTTTCATTCTTCTCAGATGAATTCCTTTACACATTTTCATTCTGAGATAGTTTAGTTTCTTCTTTGTCATGCTAAGATCTTTTCCAATAATCATCATTATAGATTTCAGATAACTTTTAGACTTGCATTTTTTGAGACACTCAATCAAATAGAGATTAGAAAAACAAGATGCTTTTGAAACAAAAGATCTTTTCATGCTGGTTGTAGCCATGACAACAGGGGTCAATAAATTACACAGTAAAGATTAACCCTAATCAAAGTGTGCCCACTCTGATACCACTTAACTTAATCAATTAATTTAGCTAAGTGAAATTAATCAGATTCAATTACATGCAATAAGTACGGTAGCACAAACAAATCACCAAATAACTAAATGTAGCGGAAATTAAATTCGACACGGGTGATTTGTTTACAAATAGGAAAAACCACCGAGGCAAAATCTCACCAGGTGAATTTAAGGTCACCACTCTCAAGAATCCACTATTATCAAAACAAGCGATTACAAGTAAAGGAATTCCAGTACTGCCGACCTACAGTTGAACCCTTACCCCAATACCCAATTGGACTTGTAATGTAGTGACAATTTCTCCTTTCAATGCATGGCTCCAAGTATGTGAATAACCAATCGATGCATAAATCCTTGTACATGACTAACCAATTAACTTGAGAAAGATGTTGATTGCAAAGTTCTTCAGTTCATCCACACGATGAAGATCAAGAAGCTTCTTGGTTACAAAACTCTTGGCACACAAATGTAGTAGCTTCTTCAATAGAAAGATGAACTAGGGAAAATTGTCTCCGATCACAATTTGAGTGAATAATCACTTTGCATCAAGTTGCATCACCTTTGACGGCCCTTAAAATAATCCTTATATATGTCCAGGGTTGTGAGAAAAGAAACCCTACACAAATAGCTTGGATATGCATGAAAAACAAATCCAGAAATCTGAATTTCGTAAGTCTTGATAGATATAGCTTCTGTTGAGAGCTGTCGAGAATCACATATTAAATCTTGATAGATACATCTGTCGAGCTTTAATGAACAACACTTCTTCACTTGATTCTTGGACAGACTTGCATGGCTTCAATACTTAGACTTGAACTCTTGTTCCTTGAAGTATTAAACACACTCTAGATCTACCAAATTATAAGTAAAATATGTTTTGTCAAAGGATTAGCTAATTCTATATGACATATGTTCTAACAAGTTCTACATATATCCTAATATATCTCATGCTTCCATATATTTTACAAACACATTCCTCAAAAACTATCCACACATATTTCCCACATATATTTCTAATATATCTTACAAACACCATATCTCACAAAACATATATATTTCTTACCATCTCCATACATCTTAAAACATATCAAACACTCTTCCAAGAACATTTTATCAAAAGCTCTTCTCATGGAAGGCATATAATTATAATGCTAAAATTTCTTCTTATGAAAGGTACAAACTTATAATACTAAAAGTCCTTCTCATGGAAAACAATATCGCTCATACTTGACTAAAAACTAAAAGAGCATTACATGGGAAAAATCATTTAAGTGCATGATAAAGGGGATAAACTTAACCAACCTATGCACACGGCTGGACATATTCTCTCTCCTTTCAGTTGCACCCATTTTTCCCCTTCAATCATGAAATCACCATGAAAAGACTCATAATATCATACTGTATTGCTGGACTTATTTTAATATGCTGCTGAAATGTTATGTCCACTGATGCTATACCGCTAGAGCCACAAACCACATAAAGATAAGTCATTATGTCTTTATCTCTAAATTTACATTATTAAATATATTTTACTTCATTATAACTATACCATTGGACTTATGTTATTATGCCATTGAAATGTTATTAGCTCACTGACGCTATACGGCTGGAACCAGAAACCATATTAAGATAAGTCGCTATATCTCTATCTTTAAATTTGTGTTATTGAGTACATGTTACTTAATCATTAGTGTACCACTAATTGCAAGTTACTCTAATAATATCTTACTATTTAACAAGCATGTATTCACTAATATTTCACTAATAAATATAAAAATATTGACAAGTTGAACCCATCCCACTGCTGGACATACATTATTTGGACATAAACCACTGTTGAACATATATATTATTTGGATATTAACCACAGCTGGACACATATTTTTAGGACATGAACCACTGCTGGACATATATTACATGGACATGAACTACAGCTGGATATGAACTATTTTGGACATCACTTAATATACATAACTATGATATTCAACTCATCATTTAATCAAAGCTATTATGCTAAATTATTTATTTATTACAACCATTATCACGATTCTTAGACTTTGAGCTTTTGTAGGCTTAAAAATGCTCTGGAAGCCATTGGTCTATGCACCCCAATGTTGAGTTCCGAATGGAACTCTCCAAAACAAATTTGAGTCTAGCAAAGTCACCCCTCCAATGAGATGATATGTGAATTTTTTATCTCTAAGCTTTTTACACAGTTTACACTTTTTGACAATCAACTTTCAGCTTTTTTAAACGTGTCATTATATTTTATATGCACAATTTTATGGGTAAAAAGAATGTATTATTTTGAGAGCTTCTGATCCTACAAACTATGTAGGCTTATAAGGACAATCAACCCAGGGGGTGGCACACATAATGTTGTTAGTCTAGTGCACTAGAAATCTTATAAACGGTGTGTATCGTCTCAAGAGAGTGGTCTGGTTCACACCTCAACTCTGCCATTTGAAAACTCATGAATTGATGGTAAATTATTTATCATATTTTGAGATAACTTTAAAGTATCATCAAGATAATATCTCTTAACCATTCTCTGATTTTATAATAAATTCTAATTTATGTGATATGTTATTATTTAAATGATATTTTGAAGATTATTTATTTATCAATTATTGTTCTTTAGAACAACAATTAAATATTCACTATTTGAACTCGACAACTAGAACTCACCTAATAAGATAGGGAAAAAAAGGGGAATGTTACGTTGTTCTAGGAGTACTTTTCTTTTTTGAGTTAAAAAAAAAAAAAAAAAAGACAATTTTTTGTTATTATGAACAATTGGTTTTAGATCACTGATTATTTTTTGGGTCTAATATTTAAAAATACTATAAAAACCCACATACATTAAGAGAATTTAGAAATAAAATAAAATTTGGGGGGCCAAGCTACGCTGTGGCTCCGCCCCTAAATGTGAATTAGATATCAAAATCATTGCAAATCATAAGCATTCACAAAGGATTGTAATTTGTAAAATGAATTGAACGTAATCTTTGTCAAGCATAATGTCCAACAAAAAAATTTATGAAAAAAACAAGTTAAACATTGTGATGTAGTTAAAATCAAAATTACATAAACACCCAAATCTAGCGAGTTTTACCGAGTGCTTTACTTTCTAACAACCATGCAACACATACGCTGATTCTAAACCACGCAGCCAACACATTAAATTCTAATCAAATTAAATGGGAATCAAATTATTAGTCAAGTCCTCAAATCCTTGACGTAAAATGGCTATCAACATTTATTATTTTGAAAGAGAAAATATGACACTTGACATTTGACAGAGCCACAATACGAAACTTGTGTTCGAGACTTTACTTGCAATCTGGGAACGACCATCTCCAAAATAGTACCATCTTGAATTTGCCAAAAGGTGTTCGTGTACTATGAATCTAGAACATATAAAACATATATTTTATAACCATTATCATATTAAAATTCTCTTATTAGTCATTTTTTGCATTTTTTATTTTGCTGGTAAACGGAAATTGTAAAATTTCAAGTGTTTATAAGTTTTTTTTTTTTTTTTTGATATATTCAAGTTCTTTTTTTAATAGATTTTGTATAATTTAAATTTTTTAATGACTAATCTAAACCTAAAGCTGCTACTATAAATAACAAGTCTTTGATAATGACAATAATGCCATTATTTAGATCTTGAAATCATTAAAATTCATAAGCACTCACAAAAGATTGCAAATTGTAAAATGAATTTAAACATAAAAAACAAATTACGTACAAAACAAATTAAACGTTGGGATGTAACTTAAAAAAAAAAAAAAAAGGTAAAAAATACCCAAATCTAGTGATCGAGTTCTCATGAGTGCGCACTATCTAATAAAAGCCATGCAACACATACGTTTTAATTTTTTTGAGAATCACAAAAAAAAAAAAAAAAAACGTTGATTCTAAACCACACAGCCAGCAAACACATACGTTTTAATTTTTTTGAGAATCACAAAAAAAAAAAAAAAAAACGTTGATTCTAAACCACACAGCCAGCACATCAAGTCCTAATTAAATGGGAATCAAATTATTAATCAAGTCCTCAACTGCTTGACGAAAACTAGTTTTCAAAATTTGTTATTTTAAAAGAGAAAATATGACGCTTGACAGAGCCACCAGAGATTCTTCTAGACTTTACTTTTAATTAATAAATAAACTTGTACACTTGATAGCTCTCGTTAAAATCCTATTGCGCTCCAATCTACACTGCGTTTCCTCTCTCTTAGAAAGGAAAAGCACAAAGGAAAATACATCATAGCCATCACATCATTCTCAAAAATTTTCAAGCATCACAAGTTGGCTGGCAAAAAAATTAATGATGAAGGACCACACGTCAAAATCTTGGCATTGCTGGGATTGACTTCTTGAGGTCTTTTGTCTGACAGGAAGAGAAACAGGGGGACTAAATTGGTAGCTAGGATTATTGAATAAGTTTGGTAATCGATTATACAAAATTTGATGTGACAATTCATGGTGGTGGTAATAATATATAGTACTCATAGTCACGTACAGTTAAATGTCTATTTAATTCTTACAGTTAAGGTGGTAATTTTTATCCATATTTATGAACTTGTTCATTACTCATCTTATTTGGATAAGTTTTAACCCAACCCATTTGAATATTTGGGTTAAATGGATAATGACTCATTTGGTTAATTAATTAGATGGGTCTAAATGAATAAATCCACTAATACCCACTAAACACATTTAAAATTAAAAATTAAATAAACTCACAAATACCCCCCCTAAACCCTTCTACAATCTAAAACTTACCTAAATATTATATCCCTAAACACTTTCCCTCAGATTTTCTTAATAACCAAACAAAGGTAAGGAAATTCTTGGGTTGATTTCTAAGTTAAAATTTTCGAGAATTTTGGGTTTGGGGTTTTCAGAGACAAAAAAATTTTGAAACTACATCTCTTGATTTGAGCCGAGATCGACGTTAGCGTGAGAGGCACTTTGCGGAACCAGAAGAATTGGTTGAGAAAGGAGAGGAGGCCACATGCTTGGGTTCCTAGAATCCATGTTCGGAATGTGAAGCTTGGGAGAGAAGTGTCGTTGATGATCGAAACCGTCAGAGCTACTTGCTCGATCGGAGAGTTCTCGATGTCGGAGAGAATTTCCAGTGAGCTCGAATCGGAAGCTTGTACTTTGCATTATGAGTGAAAAAAGTTTTGATGCTTAGCTTACTGTTTGGAGAAGTGGAAAGTTGAAGGGGAAAAAAAAGTAAGGAAAAAGAAAAAAGAAAATGAAAATCTTACTGAGTTGAGCTTTGATTTCTTCGTTAGTGCTCATCTTCTCTCTCTTCTTCAAACATAATGGAACTTTTAAAAACTGAGTGGAGCTTTGATTTACAAAGTATAATGCATAGCTCATATTTTTAAAAACTTGGACCCAAAAAGAATGGAACTTTTTACTTTTGGGTATTTAAGGGTATTTTAGTATTATTGAAAGTCAACAGGGTATTCCACTATAGTTTTAGAGATATTTGGGTCATATTGGGTTAAATAGGTGAGTTACTAATTAAATGGGTTAAACGGGTAATGGATAATTAATTTATATATAAATGGATCATAAATGGATAAATGGGTAATTACACACCTAACCCATTTATGACCCAACCAGCCAATTTGCCACCCCAATCACAACTAACCAATTTAATTTTAACAAAAAAATTAGAAAAAAAAATCCAAAAAAAAAAGATAATAATAATAATCAAATTGAGAAGAAGTGGTAGAAGCGGCCAAGGAGGAGAGAAGGACCATTTCCAAGATAGGACCACCTTGAATTTGCCAAAAGTTGTTTGGACATTGCACATCCTCTTGTGAACATAAATTCAAGGCCTTCTCAATCAAGAGAGTAGTTGTTGAATACTCAAATTTTCGAAGCAATCTCAAAAGAAAGTAAGACGTCCCACTCTCAAGTCAAGAGAGTAGTTGTTGAATACTCAAATTTACATTCATCCAAATCTCATCAAGTTAAAATTGGGTTGTCCTTGTCATGAATTTTTTTTTTTTCATTTTTTTCTCATGTCTATTTTATGACACTATCTAAATTTGTATTGATTTTTATATTTAAAAGATAAAAACTAAATATAAGACTATAAAAATCCTAGAATTAAGGCTTAAAAGTCGTCAGGTCTTTTTTTTTTTCTTTTTTCTTTTTTCTTTTTTTTAACAAAACAAAATTACCATTAATAATTATTGTCTTTCTTTATAGCTAGATATGATAGGATTTAAATAATTTTTAAAAAAATTCTAAGTTGTATCACTAAAATATTTGCTATAATTGCGTCAAATCATGATTAATGATCACATTTAATAATGACTTGATTTTCAATTTCTGGTACTTTTTAATAATTAATTAAATTTCTTTAATTAAAAAAATTTTGAAGAAACAAAAAAATTGGACACTTAACGGCAACCTTTGACGAAATTTGAGTTGACCCTGGGGTCTTTGTCCAAAGGCAGTGGGTCTCTATTGGAGGCATGCACGCTATCAATTTATTGATACTGAAGCCTATAAAAATATATCAAACGAAATTTCCACTTATTTTACATTTTTGGAGGTATTTGACAAATTAGCATATGTAATACAAACCTGTGTATCTTGCTCTACCTCACACTAATATTTCACCAGTTTCCTGCTTGTCCAAACCAATGAAGCTTCACAACCCCAATTTTCCTGCATTATTATGCTCTACATTCCTTCATATCATTCTGCTCTTTACTGTAACCCTTCTATGCTTGAAAACTGCCACCTCTTCTGCCACTCCAACAAATGAGACTGACCGTTTGGCTTTGCTCAAATTCAAGGAATCCATTGATTATGATCCATATGGAATCTTGAGCTCATGGAATGATTCTATCCACTTCTGCAACTGGCATGGAATTACATGTGGTCGCCATCATCAAAGAGTCACAACCTTGGTACTAGAAGGTCATAAATTGCGTGGAACCATTACACCTTACTTGGGAAACCTCACATTTCTTAGGGCCATTAACCTCCAAAACAACAGCTTTTATGGTGAAATTCCAAAGGAAGCTGGCCATTTGTTCCGACTGCGACATCTCTATCTTTCAAGTAACACACTGGGAGGAGAAATTCCAACTAGCTTGACCAACTGCTCCGAACTCAGGGGAATGATCTTAAAATCGAACAAACTTATTGGGAAAATCCCAATGGAGCTTGGCTCTATGACTAAGCTTTTGGTTCTTAGGGTTTCAGCAAACACGTTGACAGGAGGAATCCCACCTTCCTTGGGAAATCTTTCGTTGCTCGTATATTTTTCAGTTTCCTATAATAACTTAGAGGGAAATATTCCAGAGAGTATAGGCCATTTGAAAAGCTTATCAACTTTCGGACTTGCACTCAATAAACTAAACGGTTTGGTCCCTTCCTCTCTCTACAATTTATCATCTATTAGTACTATAGACATTGTCTACAACCAACTCAGTGGCGCTCTTCCAGCAAACATAGGCCTCACTCTCCATAATCTCAAACTATGTTTTATTGGTCAGAATGAATTCTTTGGGCCAATCCCTGGTTCTTTATGCAATGCATCTAAGCTTCAAATACTTGACCTAGGTGGAAACAACTTTGTGGGATCAGTTCCAACTAATCTGGGATATCTACTAGATCTCGAACACCTACGTCTAACTGATAATAATTTAGGAAGGGATTTGGACTTCCTAGCGTCTTTAGGAAACTGTAGCAAAATGGAATCGCTGGCATTTGACAGTAACCAATTTGAAGGTGTTTTGCCCAATTCTATTGGCAACTTGTCAACACAACTCAATAAATTGGAATTTGGAAGCAACAAAATATCTGGAATGATTCCTGCAGTGTTACAGAATCTTATCAACTTAATTAAATTGGTCATGGATGAGAATCTTTTCATAGGTGTGATACCTACTTATTTTGGAAAGTTTCAAAAGATGCAAGGATTGTCTTTATCGGGGAACAAATTGTCAGGGCAAATCCCAAGCTCCATCGGGAACCTCACTCAATTGGTTGAATTGCACTTTTCTCAAAACAATTTAGAAGGAAGCATACCTCCAACTATTGGTAATTGCCTAAGTTTGCAAAAATTGGATGTTTCACAAAATTACCTCAGTGGAGTCATACCTCTGCAGGTTTTTTCTCTTTTCTCTTTGTCACTATTATTGAATTTATCCCACAACTCACTTAATGGCAAATTTCCTGTAGAAGTTGGCAATTTGAAAAATATTAATTCTCTAGATGTCTCTGGAAACAATTTGTCCGGTGAAATTCCAACAACAATTGGAAATTTATTGAATTTAGAAAACCTCTACTTGCAAGGAAATTCCTTTGAAGGAATCATACCTTCATCCCTGGCAAATTTAAAAGGCCTTGAACTTTTGGATGTTTCGCGAAACAAGTTATCAGGATTTATTCCAAAGGGTCTAGAGAAACTTTTATTTTTAAAATACTTGAACATTTCGTTCAATGATATTGAGGGCCCACTACCAACTGTTGGAGTTTTCAAAAATGTAGATGCAACATCAATTATTGGAAACAATAAGCTTTGTGGGGGTATTCCACAATTACAACTACCAAAATGCCCCAAAGTTTCAAAATCAAGAAAGCCTCTTGCTTCTAGAACAATAATCACAATTGTTTGTGTGGTTGCATGTCTCCTTCTAGTTTCATCATTTATTGTTCTTTACTGGAGGGAAAAATATAAAAAGAAACCATCTTCTAATGTCTCAAAGACGGATCTCCTTCCAACAATTTCCTACAAAATGCTTCATCGAGCAACTAATGGATTTTCTCTCAACAATTTGATTGGATCTGGTAGTTTTGGATCAGTTTACAAAGGAGTTCTTACTCAAGAAGAAATGTTAGTTGCAGTAAAAGTTCTAAACCTTCAAACTAAAGGAGCTACCAAGAGTTTTTTGACGGAATGCAATGTCTTAAGAAATGTTCGACACCGAAATCTTGTGAAGATCTTAACATGTTGCTCCAGTATCAATTATAATGGCGATGAATTTAAAGCTCTTGTGTTTGAATTCATGACAAATGGGAGCTTAGATATGTGGTTATATCCAATGATAGATTGCGAAAATCAATCAAAAAATTTGAGCTTTCTTCAAAGAATAATTATTGCAATTGATGTGGCTTTTGCATTAAATTATCTGCACAATCATTGTCAGCAACAAATCATTCATTGTGATTTAAAGCCAAGCAATATTCTTCTCGATAGTGAGATGACTGCTCATGTAAGCGACTTTGGTTTAGCAAGACTCCTCATAAGCACTGATGATTCTTCCCAGAAGTGTACTAGTACAATTGGGTTAAAAGGATCTATCGGCTATGTTGCTCCAGGTATAACCTCTCTTATTTAGTTTTAAATTCTTAACAATAATCTTGTAATATTTTGCTTTTCTCTGTCACTTTATGAAAAGATAAGAATTAACTACTTGTATTTTTGAGTATATAAGCTTTTTAATATTCGTAAAACTAGTATAAACATATTAACATACTCTCTTGCTTACTATTTCTTTGTCTCTTATAACAAATATTTACTTGAGCACATACAAGCACATAATTAATTTTACATAAAATTTAAAATAAAATAAATAAAACAAAAATAAGATTCATACTCTGAGAAATGCCTAAGTTAATTTGGCAATGGACATTTTGATCCTTTGGCTAAGCTTTGTATCTTCTTTGTATGCATATATTTCAATCAAATTGAACATTCAAGAAAGAAAGAAAAAAAGTAATTTGGCCCCTCGGGGTAAAGTTTCATACATTTTCCTTCCATTGCGGAAGTAATATCATATGTCATATTATTTATCTATTTCATTATAGATAGAAATTGCCTAATTTCGTTCCATTCCATGAGTTGTAGAGTATGGCATGGGTGGTGAGGCATCGACTGAGGGGGATGTATATAGCTACGGAGTCCTTGTGCTAGAAATGTTTACAGGAAGGATGCCCACTGATGATATGTTTAAAGATGGTCTAAATCTCCATAATTTTGTTAAGATGGCATTACCAAAAAGAGTTGCTCAAGTTGTTGACCCAATGCTTTTGCCAAGAGAAGTTGAAGAATTGGGAGTTGCAACTACAGTAATGATGGCAACAGAAAAAGATGACAATGATAATGAAATTGAAGTAGAAGAAGCTAATAATATTGAGGATTCTAGGCATATTGATGTTGACATGCAAAAGTGCTTACTCTCAATTCTTAACATTGGAATCTTATGTTCATTGGAATCCCCAAAAGAGAGGATGAGTATGGAGGAAGTCATTAAGGAACTGCAATTGATAAAAAGTGCTTTCATTAGTTTGGGGATCCGCAAAGGCAGACCAAATAGAGCTCAAGTAAGGGGTATTTAATTTTGATTATAAGATTACATTAAGTAGTGTGTTCTATTCATTTACTTTGATTTCATTCAGTCCCCAAACAATTCTATTAAAAAAACATGGAGATTTTATGTTGACCTTTTTATTAATTTTGAGTAGATTATCATAGCTGATTGTAAAATTGGATTTTCATTTCTCATTCATGATCACAATACTAAACAGAAATTGTCATCTTATTAAAACCCACAACCTTCTTGTAATAATTCCTATCCCTTTTCTTATGTTATCAAGGTTTAAAATGGTGAGCTAACGATTTTTATTTTTATTTTTGTGAATTGCAGAGACATGAAACAAATAGAAGAAATTAAATGTCTTTAATAATGCCTGGATTAAGCATGGGGTTAGGCATTTCTACATGATCTGTTATAATATTATGCTAGTTTAATATCCCTTTTTGAAAGGATCAATGGATGATATTCTTTCACTTCTAGTGTTGGAGTCGTGATTTTCTTTCTCTTCTGGTGTAGGAGTGTTCTTCATGTACTATATTTTGTTCTACTACTATAATGTGTGACTGTGTTTGTACTAATAATCCAGTCAATTCCTAACAGCCTTTTAAAGGAAGGGAATGCATCAAAGATACCATGTTACATAATCTAGTGTACAAATAAAAGTTGATCTATTGTTTAATTTCCCTTCTTTTTTTTTGAGAACCATGATAGAAATTTTATTGAAACTTTAAAAAACAACTATTGTATTACACCAGTATTGCCTTGGCCACCTGAGTCACTTAGCATTACAATACATCCAAAATGGTAAATCCTAGTCTAGGACATAACAGCACCACTCTACCCGTGCCTTTGTTTTGTTTGAAAAACTTCATCCCCCTGGAACCTGTGTTGCATTTGGGCACTGGTACTCTTGTAGAAAACCAGTGGCTTCTCTCAAAATATATTCCGGGTGCCGTTGGACTTTTTCAAAACAGAATTTGTTCCTTGCATTCCATATTGCCCAAGCTACCGTCGTCCAGTGCTTCAGTTCTTGTTGCGTTAGTTTGACTACCATCTGACCACCATCTGCGTTAGTCTGCTCCAGTTCCTCGCATTCCAATTTTCCCTCGACATAACGCCCATACATTTCTGGCCAGCGGGCACTCCCACAGGATATGTTCTATAGATTCTGGACACTGGCTGCACAGTCCACACGTCAGCTCCACCTACACTCTGCGCCTGTGTAGATTTTCTCGAGTAGGCAGAATATTAGAGCACGCACGCCAGAGAAAATTCTGTATCTTTAGGGGGGCATTTAGCTTCCATATTTTCCTCCATATTGGCCGATCCAAACCAGCCCTTAAGTGCTCACTTTGGACTCTATCTTGCAGTCCCAATGCCACCTAGTTTGGCGATTTCACAGTGAAATTGCTGCTGCCATGCGCCTGCCAAACCAGATTGTCTTTGTCCGTGGTGTTTTGTAGTGGAATTGCCAGGATCTCCATTCTGGTTCTATAGGCAAACAGCTCAGCTATTTTCTGTCTATCCCATTGCATAGTCACAATATTCATGAGCTCCCTTACTAGCATATCTCGCCGAGACTCCCTAATGAAAATTGGTTTGTGTGGCAGCCATATATGCTTTGAAACCACTATTTTTCTCCCATCTCCCACCTTCCAAACCGCTCCTTCCCGTATGATTTCCCTTACTGCGAGCAGATTACGCCAGACATAGGATGGGTTGTTCCTAAGGCCTGTATCCATGAAAGAGCAATTAGGAAAGTATCTTGCTTAGTACACCCTATAGAACAAAGAGTGAGTATTGTGGATCAGCCTCCATGCTTGTTTAGCTAGTAAAGCTAAGTTAAAAGCTTGAATATTCCTAAACCCCATACCACCCCATTGTTTAGGAGTGCACAACTTCTTCCAATTAATCCAATATATCTTCTTTTCATCCTTTGTCTGCCCCCATTAGTATTTTGCCAAGGTGGAATTTACGGTATCGCATAAGGACTTAGGGATTTTTAAAACGCCCATAGTGTAGGTTGGAATTGTTTGTGCCACTGTTTTGATTAGGATTTCCCTTCCAGTATGTGAAATAAATTTTTCTTTCCACCCCATAACTCTTTTGGAGATTTTTTCCCGAAGTTCTCTGAAAGTATTCACTTTTGACTTCCCACCCACCTTGGAAGGCCCAAATATTTCTCACAATCCTCCATAATTCTTGCCCTCATCAATCTTTGTATATCCCTCTTCACATCTAGTCTTGTATTGCAGCTGAAGAACATTGTAGTTTCCTGCCTATTTATTGCTTAGCCTAATGCTTCCTCATAGGACCTTAGGAGCTGAAGGAGGTGGTGGCATTCCTCCACTGTAGCTTGGCAGAAAATGAAGCTATCATCTGCAATCAGAAGGTGAGAAATGCATACTCCCCCATTGCATGATAAGATACCATGGAGGGTATGAGATGCAACAACCTATTTGATCAATGATGAAAGGCCCTCTGCACATAATAGGAACAAATATGGGGATAGCGGGTCTCCTTGCTTAATGCCTCGAGATGGATTGATGTACCCTCTAGGTTCACCATTTATAAGCACCGAGTATGAAGCAGTACAAATTGTTTCCATAGCTAGTTGAACCCATCAAACATCAAAGCCCAATTTGAACATAGTATTTTTGACGAAGCCCCATTCCACCTGATCATATGCTTTGCTAATGTCTAGTTCAATTGCTATTTGCCCCTTCCTACCTGTTCTTTTATTTCGCATCCTGTTGAATACTTCAAAAGGTACAGTAGTATTATCAATAATCAACCAGTTAGGAACAAAATCACTTTGTGAGTCCGAGATAACATTTGGAAGAATTAACTTCAGCCAGTTTGCTATCACTTTAGATATCAATCTAGAGATGACATTTGTGAGGCTAATCAGTCTAAAATCAGCTACTATTTTAGGCTCATTTATTTTGGGTATTAAGAAAATATGGGTGCAATTCATTTTTTGCAAAAAATGACCCGAATGCAATACAGGCAATACAGCTTCAGTTACATCTCTTTCTACAATATTCAAATATTTTTGAAAAAAGATAGGGGACATACCATTTGGGCCTGGTGATTTTGAAGGGTGCATTTGGAAGAGTTCTCGTTTGATCTCATCAGGTGTATATGGTTGGAGGAGATTTTGGTTCATATCAGGAGTGACAACCCGATCTACCTTGTCCAAAACAGCCCCCATCTCATTCAGATTTGTGGTGGTATAAAGCTGCTAAAAGTATTCCTCGACCACCATCTCCTTCTCTTCATCTGTTGTGCACCATTAGGCCCTATCATCCATAAAGCCAACAATGTGATTTTTCCTCATGCATTGGCTGGCCCTTTGATGGAAGTGTTTCATGTTCTTATCACCTGCAGGAAACCAGATAGCACACAATCTTTGTCTACAAAATAGCTCCTCCTGGTATAGTATTTCATTAATCTCCCCTTTGACAACCTGTATCTACTCCAAATTGTCTGCATCATTCATTGTCATGAGTTACTCTGGCATCCTTTCTTTTTCTACAAGCCGAGATGTAAAGCTCCCTATATTTCGACTCCATGCTACAAAGGCCAATCTGCATGCTCTAATCTTTGAGAAAAGCTGAAACATTGGGCTACCCCTAGGAGCTTCCCTTGTCCATACTTCCTGTATAATATGTTCACACTTCGAATATGTCGCCCATCGTCCATCAAACCTCCTTGGAAATTTTTTTCCTTCTGCCATTATGTGTATCCCTTTGTAAAGTGAGTAAGATTGGATCATGGTTTGAGTATGATGCTTGGAGGTGCCTCACTGTGGCCTGTTGAAATAATCCCTCCATTCAATCATTGCACAAGCCCTATCAAGCCTCTCTTGGACAAACACTGCACCTGGTCTGCCATTCCGCCATGTAAATATATTACCTTGATATCCAATGTCCACTAATCCGCAATGCAATAGTGTACTTCGAAACTCCGCCATAAACCGAGGATGCCTTGGAAGGCGTCCTTGTTTCTTCAAAGCACTTAGGATTTGTTGAAGTCTCCAATACATACCCACGGCACATCATCACGAGAGTGAAGGTGTTTCAAAAACCTCCATGATTCTTGCTTTCTTTGTTCCTCCAGTCTGCCAGAAAACCTTGTAAGTCTCCATGGTTGGTTTGGTTCAGTCATGATACGAGCATCGATGTGATTCAAAAAGTAGGTTTGGACATCTAGATTAACCTCATTCTGAATCTTTCTCATTTCATCAACCGTCTGTTTTGTTTCCATCAAGAATAAAACTTTGGGAGCTTTTTCCCTCACTAGGTGAGAGAGGACTACACCTACATGGAAGTTCCCAAGCCCTTTACAGTTCCAACTCATGATTTTTATTGTGCTCGGCAGGGTTGGATATCAGCCTCCACTGTTGTGCATTGAGATTCTGGTTGAACCTTTGATTTTTTTTTCTTTCCCCATTGTTTCCATTCGTTCCCTCAAATAGTCCCCTACGTTTTTTCCCTTCTGCCTCCTTTCCTGATTCAACACATGTCCCTTGTTTTATTGTTTTTTATTTCACGACTCTTTCTTTTCATTTCCTCATGCATATACTGCTTGCCTACTTGCCTTTACTCTCACGTGAGGACCCACATGACTCATTAACAGGTTATATAGCCGCTAGGGTTTCATTGTTTAATGAATCAATGATACCTGCGTTATCCTTATACATAAATGTAATCGGCACACTTACTAGGTTTCCTCCCATACTATCTGTAACGTGCTTTTCTATTGAATTATCCATTACCAACATCGAGTCATTAGGAGCGTGATTCATGCTATCCATATTTGTAACCGATGCAATTACTCCTTCCTCGTGAAATCAATTGCCTCGGTTTCAGCACCTGTAATGGCTTCTAGGTTGTCCCCTACGTTCATCGACTCATCTCCCTGTTGCTCACGATTTGGTTGTGGCTGATCCTTAGCCTGGTTGTTCATCTCCTCCTTGTTTCGCCGTGGTGGGCTACTCGGTTTTCCTCCTCTTGGTTCCTTTGCCAATCTCTGCCCAGCCTGCAGCCACTCCCCATACGGCTTAGTTCCATTGACATATAATATTGGTTCAGGGCAGTCCCTAGCTTCATGTCCAATCAATCCACAGTTGAAGCATAACCCGACCAATCGCTCATACTTGAAAGCGATCCAAACTTTATCACCTTCGGGACTAAGGACTGGAGCGCCTTACTTGATTGGCTTTCTTAGTGGCAATTCCACATGGATTCGTGAGAAACGTGCTTGGTCTACTGCAATAGCCTAGTAATCGACCTCCATAACCTTACCAATACTCTCCCCGATGTCCTTCCCAGCCTCCTCATTAATCATGTGGAAGGGTAATCCCCACACCTGCACCCATATCGGTACACATGGGAATTCCACTGTATAAGCCGTCATCCCTTTCTCCCATCTTCTCAGTAACAAAATGTGATTATCAAAACTCCAAGGGCCATTTTTCATGACCCAATTCAATTGGCTTTCCATGGAAAACTTAAACTGAAAAAGGCCATCTCCAACTTCAGTAATCCTCAGGTCTTGGCCAAATTTCCAAACCGATCGGAGAAGGTTTTTTGCTGCTCTAGTATTAAGTGGTTTACTCGTATGAAATCGCCCCATCAAGCTCAGGGAGCATTCTTCAAGTATTTTTGCCTGATTATCTGATCGGACTTTTATTATTTCTCCCTCCTCAGCTGTCAAGCTCATACTTTGGAGTCTCTCAATGAACTTAGAATCCATGTGAGAAGACAATTTGCACTTGCACCTCAAAATAAGTTTAAAACTTTAACAGGAAGAAAACTTGTATTACTACCACCTCAGCAACTCAGCAAAAACTTACTGGTATGAAAAAACAAATCCCTCTCACGTCAATGGGAAAGAAATACCATTGCCCAAAGTAAGCCGTGGAAATAGAACTCATCCGAGATGAGAGAAAGAGCTCCCACTGAGAGGAGAAAAAAACTCTTTGATTTTTGTTTAATTTCCCTTTAAACTTAATGTTTTATATTACATTATCTTGTTACTGTAGAGAGTATAACAATCAATCTAAGTATCAATTTATTATGTAAGACTTTAAACAAACACTTAAAAGAACAATCACTTTTCACTGCCTAGAATTAATTCAAGGATTCAGGTTCGAAAATATATTTTATTGAAAAATAAACAAAGAATACAATCTATTCAAAGAACAAAAGGTCATTAAGCTATCAAAATTACTAAGCCTAAAAGAAGCCCACTCGACCAACAAAACAAACCAAAAATACAGACTTAACCTATGCATTAATAGCACAAGCTAAACAAACATCTGTGAACTATGAACAGGAGAACACTTGTTTAAGCAATCAACCTTCCAAGCACACAGCTACTTTACTGCAGAAATTAAAGATCATTGAGCCGTGGAGATCAAAATAGAATTGTTTAAGCCCCAAAGTCAGCAAAGAATCCTGTTTAGAGTGGAATTAGGGAATTTTGCTTTGAACTCAAGGTTGTCTCTAACATCTTTCTTTATTTTTGACAGGATTTGCTCCTTAGTTAAGATTGGGCCATTGTGGATGATAGCCTTCCTTTGGCACCAAATATAACATATATACGATCACCATCCAATCTTACATATGGATGCTGTAAGCCCCTTCCCTTTGAGGTTCCTAACAGCCCAATCCCCATAAACATGTGTCCGGAAAGATCACTAAATAAAGAAATGGCTCATGCTTTCAACACAACCCCTGCATAGCACACAAAGAGTGTCAGTTGCATAACCCCATTGGGACAGCCTACCTCTAGTGGTTAATTTATTCTTGATCACCAATAAGCCAATGAGAGCATGCTTTGGTATGGTAAGGTTGAACCACAAGAGCTTCCACCAGTCCACCACCTTAGCCTTATGCCTCATATGTGGCTGCACAAGAGAAGCAACCTGTCTTGGTGATGGTCCACTTGGCCTTATCCTCTTCCTTTAGATCTATGAGACTTAATTGGCTTTAAATTATGACTAAATCCTCAGATCTAGCAGACTTCCAAACCAAAGTTCTATTTTTTGTGACTGAATCTGTCTTAATTAGCCTCATAGCTAATTGCTGCATCGTATATAATCCTACATATTTCCAAATTTAAGTAGAAATATTCCAACTGGGTGCCAACGATAATGCGTCGGCTTTTGGATATCATATCGAACAAGTCCATCATATAAGCCCATCAGGCAATTTGTTTTTAAAATCCTCCTACAATAAAATCCATTCCAAGATGTATTTTATTATCCACTACCTACACTGAAGTTTGACCCAGCTCAATCTTCAAAATCAAGCTCAATCAGCCCAATCCAGCCAATGAATACTGAATACACCGTTTCTAACTTAATAAATTTGTATTCACAATCCAGCCAGTGAAACTCACATTTCAACTTTCAAACACAAGCTTGTATTTTGTTATGTTTTAGGGAATTTAGGGATTTTCACGTAAGACACAAATTGTACTGTTGTTGTTGTTGTTGTTGTTGTTTTTTTTTTTTTTTTTTTTTTTTTTTTTTTTTTTTTTTTTTTTTTTTTTTTTTTTTTTTTTTTTTGAGATAAATTGTACTGTTGTTTTTGAAAATACTTTGTATGCAATCTGGGATGCTATGTTTCTCCACACAAAAAAAAAAAAAAAAATGTGGGATGCTAAAAGTAACAGCGTATAAAGATCTATTGAATTTGCCTTAATATAAGTTATAACCATATATATTTCTTTGCGCTGAAAAAACAATGTGGTTTACTGTCATGAAAAGTGAAAACAGCCTTGCCTAATGGAAATTGGAAACTAGTACGTGAACTATGCTACTTTAAAAAACAGACATGAGATTAGGGAGCAAGGGAAACCGCAAATTCAAAAAAAAAAAAAAACAAATAAAACAAAAAACAAAAAAAACAAAACAAAGGGGTAAGCCTTGATAAAAGGGAAAAGACAAAAAGTGAAAAGGTGGAGTGATCAAAGAAATATAGGAGAGTTGAAGGCTTGAAGCAATTCACTGAATACTCGGTTTAAAAATCAACTGGAGAGTGGTAAAGATATATTTGTACCGAGTTGTCCAATTTTGTCTTTGATTAATAAAATGAAATAGGTTTCATGAAGCTTAATTAGTCTTTTGTCATTGAATAAGAGATTAGTGGTTGCACTCCTGTAATTAACACCAAAGCTCAACTACTAGTTCTTGTTATAGATTTAAAATACTATTGTATCTATAATAATAATAATAAGAAGAAGAAGAAGAAGAAGAAGAAGCAAGAAGAAAGGGAAGGTATAAAAAAAAAAAGAATAAATACCTAACACAATTGGAGCCCCTTTGTTGAGAAACGAGCTTCAAACGACTAATATCACAATGATTTGGCCTTGCCCCACCAATAATTTACCTTTAAAACACTTCTCACCAAGCCCACCCCAACACCAATAATAGCTAATGGAAAATACTAGATTTACAAAGTTGGATATTGCAATGGATTTGGCTATGCTCCACCATCAGTTTACCCTTCAAACACTTCTTACCAAACCCACATTAATAATAACTAATGGAAAATACTAGATTTACAAAGCTTGATATTGCAATGGGTTTGGCCGTGCTCCACCATCAGTTTACCCTTCAAACAATTCTTACCAAACCCACCCCAACACCAATAATAACTAATGGAAAACAATAGATTTACAAAGCTTGATATCGCAATGGGTTTGGCTGTTCTCCACCATCAGTTTACCCTTCAAACACTTCTTACCAAACCCACTCCAACACCAATGATAACTAATGGAAAATACTAGATTTACAAAGTTTGATATTGCAATGGGTTTGGCTGTGCTCCACCATCAATTTACCCTTCAAACACTTCTCACCAAACCCAACCCAACACTAATAATAACATACAGTAAATGCTAGATTTATAAATTATTTTAAATTATTTTATATGAATTGTTGATGAGGTAAGTGATTATTAATAAGTAAAATAGTGATAATAGTTTATGATTGATTGTTGTAAAATAATTTGTGATAGTAACATTACTAATAACAGACACTGTCAAAGTTTTTATCGATTGCTCTAATCACAGCTAGTGAAAATTAATTTTGACATAAATCAGAATCCCAAATCAAAGTTTAGTGGACGCAAAATTGTACTTTTTTTAATGGTAGTGACTTCACTGGCACTGCCAATTCAAGTGAGGTTTATATTCTTAATTTATATAGTTAATTATTCTGCTTTTATTTTCTTGCAAGCACATTAATTTATTAATAGTAACTCCTCGAAAATTTTACCAATTGAAGATAGTATCACGTGTGTGTGTATATATATATATATATATATATATAATGCACTATAACATTTAGCAAAAAAAAAAAAAAAAAAAAAAGCATTACAACTCTACAAGAGTGTAGAGTAGCCAAACTTTCACTTGCTTGAGCTTAAAACAAGGCAGGGAAATGTTTGTGTGGGTCAACATTTTAAAAGCGTACAATTTACATGCACAACATAACTATAAGAGCCTACATTATATAGAGAAATGTTATGTTTACAATATTTTCATACAAATTTTATGTGGCAGATTGTTACTTGCTGTTATTAGTAGGAAAAAATAATTTTAGTTGTAGATTCAAATTAATAACCTGTAATAACCTGACAACTAAGATTTGTTGTAAAAGCGTTGTAAAAATATTGTGGACATAACACTTCACTATTTTATAAAAAAAATTAAAAAATGTATTCATTTGAGCATAAAAAGTGGTACTCAAAGTTTTCTGGGCGTGTTGAATGTTGCAAAATGGAAACACAGCTTTCATATGTTACTTCTGGTTGAACTTGACAGCTTCTCATATGAGAACCCTAGGTGATTCCCATCAATTGCCACAAGTATCATAGCTTAGCTTTCGTTCCAACTAATCACAAAATTATGGACATAATTACCTCTAATTCTACTTAAGATCAAGTAACGAATCCAACTAATTTAATACATTACCCTCTTCTTCCTTCCATTTCCTCATACCGTATATACCGTTGTTCTAAAAGTCTAAAAGCAAACTATTAAAACATTCCTAATGCCATGCATTAAATCTCATGTTCACAATAGTCATTCAACAAAAACCAATACTACAACATACAAAGTTAATTTTAATTTTATCCAATGAACATGCTAGTTGGAAAGTTGCATGAATTTTAACATTATGATATTCTGCAGCATATAAGGATTATTCAAATAAAGAAAACAAAGAACTATTAATTTTTCATAGATAATTAATGTTTCTGATGGTAAACTTTTTACATTACTTATCAAAATAATAATAATTACATCATTCTACACTTTTTGATAATTTGTACAATATTATTGTACACGTTTTCTTAATCTATAATGTAAACCTTATATTAATAATACAATGTAAACAATAATTTTCCAAAAACAATTCTAAGCACATGCAGACACGCTACCAATGAGGCTAGTTTTACTTTATTCTAATTTGTCTTTTAACCACTAAAATGGATTAAAAATATATATATATATATATATATGGATCAAAGTAAGTAAGAGAGAGAGAGAGAGAGAGAGAGAGAGAGAGATTTATTTTAAACAGTGTGTTGTGCCTAATGTTGGCAAACTGTAGAGTTGGACACCAGATGGTGGCATCCTCATAATAATAGATGAAATAGTCGAATGAAAAAAAACATTAAAATTTTAAAAAAGCCCTTACGCACACATCCATGCAATTACTTATTTTAAACAATTAGAATTACACTATGAATATATATTCCACAAATACAACAAAATTTTTTAACATTTTCGTAATAAGCTGATGTGTCAACTCATTGATATAGGTCAAAATAAAATAAAATAAAATAAAAATTATAATAAGATCCATCATAACTCAAAATAAAAATATGGTAAAAATATTATGAAATATTTTTATGCCCGTGAAAAGAAAAGACAAATAAGATCAGTCACATTATGCTTCAAAAACAGGACCAGAAATATCCTTCGAGGAGGTCTATATATAATAAGTCCTATCTGATTGAGATGTGTTCTTATAATGAATGGATACTAATTTGTAAATATATGGTGTTATGTTACGTGATATGCATTGTGCCAATCGTTACTTTCAAAGCTGCATACTGTATTGACTATTTAGACTGCATATATGTGATGGTTTATTATTCAAAATTTTATGTCAATGGGAATGTGAAAGTAAGTCGTCACCGTACTGTTTAACCACATCAAGTTCAGTTCATTCTATTTGCTATTGAAAATTCGTCATATGTTCCATGAAAATCTCGTAGTTTTAGTGCTGCATATGGATATCTTAGTTCGTATAACTTGGTTGATCGAGTAGCACCCTATCTATTTACATTCCTCGAAGATTTCTCCAAAAACACAATAATATACCAAAGTGAAAATTAATAAATATACAATAAAACGAAAAGAAAGGGAAGGTAAGAGGAGGAGACTGGAGAGTGAGTAAATACCTAAACACTTCAAAACTTTGAATATTGCAATGGCTTTGGTCCTGCCCCACTATCAATTTACCCTTTAAACAATTTTTACCAAACCCACTAGAACATCAATAATGAAAAACACTACCAACGTTCTAATCATGGCCAGTGAAAAGTAATTTTGACACAAATCAGACAGTAGTGTTGACCGCAGTGGTTTCTCTACCCACGTCAACTGAGGTTTGTTATCTTAATTTCCATAATTAATTTTTCTACTTTTACTTTTTTGGAATCACATTATTGATATATTAATACTAAGTCCTTAAAAATTTACTAATTGATGCCAAACTTTTGCTTGCTGAAATCTATAAAATGAAAATGGTATAATTATATTCATAGGTTTCCATTGTACAATCAATATAAGATTTTTTTTTTTTTGGGAGTAAATGTAAGATTTACAATATATAAACAAGAAGGGTACAATATTGTACATATTCATAAAAAAATGTACTATATTATACACTTTTGTTTAGTTAATATATACAACGTAAACTAATAATTTTTCTAAAATTTTATCAAATGAAAATACCATTTATTTTACTTTTTTGGACTTATTTGACAAATAGTATAAAGGTACTAATAACATCTACAAGGGTGAGACCCAAACTGAAACAGAGTATTGTACACTTGTATTTATTTGACAAACAGGAGAGCGTTGAAATTAAAGAGGTAAGTAGAATTTATACATGTTCACACCATAACTGAAAAAAAAAAAGAAAAAAAAAGAGACATAATACAAACATCTTTATCCAGCTTGGCCTCGCACTAATAGTTCACCAACTTCTAGCCTGTCCAAACCAATGAAGCTTAAAATCCCCAATTTTCCTGCATTGTGCTCCACACACCTTCATGTGAATGTTGAGTTCATGGAATGATTCTATCCAATTACCAATGCTTGTTTTTTTGTAACTTATTCCAAATATCATGAATCTCAAAGAATTTTAACTCAACAGATTTGAAAAACTATTAGAGGCTTGCGATTTGAAATAAGATCTCATATGGAGCTTGGAGCTGCTCAAAAAGATCACATCTCTCTCTCTCTCTCTCAACACCAAAATCAAAATTGGAATTTAGATTTCAACTTTCATCTCTTTTTGTAAAATTTTAGGCAAAAATGCAAGATGCATCCTCTAAAATTTGCATCCTTAGAACCTAACAGAATATTTTATCAAATTCGAAGATACTACGTATTTTACATTTTTGGAGGCATTTGATAAAATAGTACTAAGGTACTTCGACAGTGCAAGCACCCAATGACCCAAACTTAACCGAGCCTGTACTTATAGAGTTAATTATTTAAGATTTAAGGGAGAAAATGGGCAAATGCCCATTTCAAAAAAAAAAAAATTTATTCCACGCTATGGTCATCACCCTAAGTTTGGTGCAATGGCCAAGCTGGCTGGAATTTCTCCTCCCAACGTATTATTTGAATGTTGAGATGTTGCAGTCGGAACAAATGACCAACTTTCTTTGGAATTTTACCATAAAAACTGTTATTTTCCTAGGTTGGTGACCCTAAGAAAGGTAAGGTTCCAATGTAAGGTGTAATAGTTCCACGCAATTTATGGCCTTGTAGTTCCAAAGCTGTGACTCTTCGATGGCGGCGGCCACATGTAACTCCAAACCAGTTACAAAACTGGATAGAATCAGTCCATGAGCTCAAGATTCCATATGGGTCATCAGCAATGGATTCTTTAAATTTGAGCAAAGCCAAATGATCAGTCTCATTTATTAGAGTGGTAGAAGCAGTAGGTTGCAAGCATAGAAGGGTTACAGTAAAGAGTAGAATGATTGAAGAATGTTAGAGCATAATACAGGAAAATTGGGATTGTGAAGCTTCATTGGTTTGAACAGGCAGGAAACTAGTGAAATTTTAGTGCAAGGTAGAGGTGATCACAAGTTTGTATTATATATAGGCTCTCTTAGTTATGACATAAAAAAATCATTTGCTTAAAAAGTTTTTTTTTTTTTTTTTTTTTGAGGAGGGTTTTAATTTATGGCATCAATTCTAGATATGATAACTCTTCATCATCAAACTAAAACACTAATCAGTTTTAGTGTAGGCGGAGATTGAACCCCAAATCTCTTATTCAACCATAAAAACTTTACTAGTTGAGTTAATTGGAACCCACTAGTATTTAAATAAATTGATAAATAAATAAATGAATGTGAAAGTAGTCCAGTAAATAAATAAATAAATAAAAAGTGAAAGGGAACAAACCTCAGTTAACGTGCATAGGCCGTGGAGCAAAGAAATCAACAGGTTCATGAAATGGTCATTTGCCATTGGTTTTTTTCTCTCTTTTTATTCAATTGGGGGTTGTCATGAAGCATCATTGGTTGGACTGCATGAAGCTGGTGAATATTAGTGCGAAGCAGAGCAAGACACAGTAATTTGTACTCTTAAATCTTGGAAAAAATTGGCCTTTGCCATTTTTAAAAATACAACCCAGCATTTTGTCATCTTTTTAATTAATTAGAGAAATGCTCACTTCTTGAATATCGATTTTCTCAAAATCGAGTTAAGTCCTATAGTAACGTTTTTAAGAAGCCTATAGTGACGTTTTAAGGACCTATAGTGACGTTTATAACTCGATTTTTTATGAGTGAGGTTATAGGTAAAAAAAAAAAAATGCTTGTTACTGACTTCATGGAAATGAGTTACAAAATGCCACTATAGGTCCTTAAAATGTCACTATAGGCTCCTTAAAATGTCACTATAGGGCTTTAGAATTTTTTTTTTTTTTTTTTATACTCGATTTTGAGAAAATCGAGTTAAAAAAGAATGTTATTCTCCTAATTATTTTAGAAAATGGCAAAATACTGGATTTTTTTT
>NW_027070200.1:0-15572 GCF_002906115.3 Quercus suber
AAAAAAAAAAAAAATTCCCTTTTTTTTGGACATGGTTTCAATTGTTGTAAAAAAAAAAATTGAGTAAAAATGCAAATGCCATATTTCAAATTAATTGTTTCTCACATAAAAAAAACCAATTGTTTCTCATATAAATCTTAGAAAAATGATATTAAAATTTCATTATGCTTAAAATAATTAATATAACAAAATAAACTTATTTATTATATTAGTAATCTTTCTAATTACATAGAATACATACTACAATGTTATTTCCACACACGTACATACACGTGCGGGTTCACACACGCACACACACAAAGAAGTTAGGAAATTTAAAGGATTAAGATTAATTTTAGTGAATTCACAAATATTTTTTTTTATGGCTTTTGTGACAATTGTTGTCAAAACAACTGAACATGAGTAAGAATGTCATATTCTAAATTTATAATTATTATTCCAACTGAAAATTATTTTCTATATAGAGTTTATAAAAATAATCATATAAATTCATTTAATAGAAATAATTAATGCACAATAATAGATAATTAATATATGCATTTACTCTATTGGCTAATTCAATGAACTAATACTTTAATATAAATGTAAACTTTGTTGAAGTGGAAAATTAAATAAAGAAAATTTCAAGGAATGTGCCACATGGCTCAACCTCATACTCTCCAGTATGAGGTCTCTGTTTATATATATATATATATATTGATTGATGAGGAATTTCTTCGTAGCAAGTTGCTGCTAAGAAGTAATTCGAGCTCTAAATTCTTCGGAGAGAATTTTAGTGTAATTATCCACAATGCTTTAGGTATATCATCATGGTTATTTAGTTGTACAGGCAACGAGTATTTTGTTATTTCCCGTCTAGGGAATTATTTTTTCTTTTTAATTTCTGGACTTTTTTAATTAACGTTTTTTTAGAAAAAAAAAATTAAATACTAAATTAAAGTCAAAATTGTTGGGAAATTGCCTCAAATTCCAATTGTGACTTGGAAAGTTAATTAGGTTTCCTAGTTGAAGAAGGAAAAATTAATTTGGGTTTCCTTGTTATAGAAGGAAAGACTATTCCTTGGTGTGGAAGGAAGTCTATTTTTTGTTAAAGAGGTAATGTATTCTTAGTCCAAGAGTAAATAGACTCATTGTTAAAAAAGTAATGTATTCCTAGTCCAAGAGGGTATAATAAAAGAGTCTTATAAATAGACAATGCTACAAAGAATTTGAGGGCTTTGGCCCAAGGGTCCTTCTTATGAGGAGAGGGAAAATAGAGAATGAAATCAAGAGAGAGAAAAGAGATTTTCGCTTGGGAGGAATGCTAGAGGAAGGAGAGTGCAAGGTATTGCTGCCTTCAAGAAGATAGCCAAGGAGAGGAGAGCAAAGGGTTGCTGCCTTCGAGAAGATGGCCGAGGAGGAGAGAGCAAAGTGTTGCTGCCTTTAAAAGAGATAATTAGTGTGTGTGTGTGTGTGTGAGTAAAGAAAAAACAAGAGAGATTTTTCTTTAGCCGTGAGACATACACAAAAATTATTGTAATTGATTTCATAATAGTGAAATTATTTGGAGTTTGTCCTGTGATTTTTTCCCTTCAAAGAGAAAGGGTTTTCTATGTAAATATTTGCGTTCTTGTGTGTGATTGTTATTTTGGATTATCAATATTTGTGATAATATTATTTGGGACCCAACAAAAACTATTGCCTCTTATGTTGAGTAGTATTAATGGATCACTTACATTAAAATTAAATTGACACTTGGAGCAAAATTAGACTAAAATTAGAAGCTAATTTTGATATTGATTGTGTGACTTTAATATAACTAGCTTGTAACTCCATTCATATGCATAAATACACTTAAAGATACATAATAAGATGCATAATATAATTTATATATATATATATAATTTAAATACTATTGATAGTTATTTTATATTTTGTTAACTCTTTAAAATTTTTTTGTAAAGATATTATTAGGTATAAAATGTAAATTGTCCATATTTAAAAAAAAAAATTATTGTGAAGCACTTCTTTTTTTTTTTTTTTTTTTTTTTACGATTCATTTATTTTAGACTCTTTGGTTTTTGTACTTAATAACTCACTTGGATAAATATTTATAATGTGGTCCCACATTTGATTCTAAAATTAAGAAATAAAACTCTTTAAGAAAATAAATAATTTAGAACACATGGCGCAAAATTGGAACTCTAATTTGAAATTTTAATTTGAGTTTCTCTTAACGTCACTTATTATATATATATATATATATATTAAGTTTGTTATATATATATATATTAAGTTAGTTATACATATCTCCAAAAAAAAAAAATCATACACGAGTTACAGCCTTACAGATTATTTGGAAGTAGGCTATAAATACATATTATAACTACTACAAATTATTGGCAAGAGTCAAGAAACAACCAACCAGACTACTTATATATGATCGTAACTAGATGTTTGTGTTTTGGAGCTTAACGCTCCGATTATTTTTCAGCACAAGAATTAATGAATCACATAATAGAAAGTAAGCTAGCCAAACTTTATACATTATCCAGTCAAAACTCAAAAAGATAACAAAAATGATTGAGAGGTGATTATAATACATTATTGATTCCTGTGCTGCAGGCTTTTCCAAAATGCATTTGTACTCATCACAAAAAAAAAAAAAAAAAAAAAAAAAATGCATTTGCTAGTTTTTTTGGCCAAGAAATTTTAATGGTTACAGAGGAACCAATCTACATCAAAGAATATTTAAGTGGTAAAATCACAAGCAGTCCCAAAATGGAAGAGCTGCTAGACTTCTTAATATAATATTACTCTAAAATTTTTTTTCATATTATATCAAATAATAAAAGGACTAAATTTGAAGTAATTTTGATTTAAAACTTAAACATTTTGATATGCTACATTAGTTTATGCCCATTCTGTCTAAGCATATGATATTCGTTAAGTGCTACATTAGTTTATTACATGTGCTAGGTGGACCAATTAAATTATTTCATGTTAATTTAATTATGCTAGGTCAATTAAATAGTTTTAAAAATTTTATATAAGTAAAATAAATTCTCTAAAATAAAATTTTATATATATTGAAACACAAAAAATAAAATAAAATATCTTTTTCTTTTTTTCTTTCCAATATTTTTTGGGTATATACAAACCTGATTTTTTCCCCAATATCATATAAAACCCAGCATAATAAAAATACTCCCTTACACTAAAACAATCAAAATAATGAGGAAAAACCTAAAATAAAAATTATAACTGTAGCGTCTGTTTCTGTAACCTAAGCCCAAAAGATATGGGTTGAAGGCCCAACGAACGCAGAACAATAAATTTGTAGAGAATGGGCGAAAGAGCTAGGCTGGTTATAAAGTAAACAATGGTTGGCTAGGTTAATTGCAGTGATGATAACATGAAATAATGCTTGAACAACTCCATGAATGAATGTCCGAAGAGATGTTTTATTAAGTGAACAGTGATTACAACATTTAGAGTTACAGTAAAGTTTTTCTTTCTTTTTTTCTCTCCCCTCCGTCCCTTATTATCAGGGACCCTTCTTCTTTATATAGCATCCTCTCCTATCATCTCCATCGTCCACCTGTTCTTCATCTGCGTATCTACTCAAGTGCATGTCACGTCATGTTCAGGGTCTTCTCCACATAAATGTAGCTAGAAAAGCTGTTACAGTGCATTAAATACGGTGATAGCAGCTTTTCCTTTAGATATTTTTTAGTTCTGATCATCTCTGGATCCACCCAGAACTTATCATTATCTTTGGGATTGTTAGAAAGATTATTCGGACCTTCCACACGTTTGTTGATCAAGACTATTTGTGGCCGAGGAGTAAGACGTCTTCGGACCAGTAGTGACCTCTTCGGACGGTACTCCCCCTTTACTTCTGGACTTCCTGTTTTAGATGGGCGCCCCAACCACCTATCTCCCCCCCCCCCCCCCCCCCCCCCCCCCCAAACAACCAAATAAAAGTACAAAAACACCAACTATTTTAATTGATTAGTTGAGAACGTATCCAATCAATATCCACGTTTACAACACCAACTCAAACCACGTACTCTACTCTAGAACAAGTCCTGCAAAGACCACATTTAATTTTATTTGTCCTCGATCTGTACCTTACCCGGAAGAACAATAATAAGAAGGAAAGGGAGGGAAAATTTTCGGTGAGTTACACAAGTTTACCCAAAAATAAAAATTCGTGTTCAACAATGTAGTTTAAATAATATGTAGTTTTTTTTTTTTTTTGGTTTCTTTTTTGGATAAATGTTTTCAGCTTTACATAACAATAACAACAAAACAATAATATAATAATACAAGTAAAATGAATTGGGAAGACATCTATTTATTTTGAGAAAAAGTAACAAAATTGGGAAGACGATTCAAACTATATGTGAACATGTAGTTTAAGCTTTAGCCACTCCTTTTTAAATCTATCCGGTTTTTTTTTTTTTTTTTTTTTAAATTATTATCAAAAAAGTGAGTAGGCTTTTTAGTTACCTAACCAACTAAAAAGCACCTCAATTTACCCCAAGGGGCTAGAAAGTCTAAAGCACTTCCTGCTTCAATGTGATGAAAATGGAATGAAAAATTGCCTCTTAACTCACCAAATCATTTTTTCTCAAACAACCGACCAAATCATTCGGCTAAGTGTTTTTACTTTTTAAATATATGCTAAAATCTCTCTCTCTCTCTCACATATATATAAGGGCACTTTAAATTCCTTGTAGGCAGATCATTTATTTTTATCAAGTGATCCTAGTGAATTTATATGAGGAGTGGCTTATGGTTAACCCAAATGCAACGTATAGTATAACCTTTTGAATTTTATATAACCCAAATTTGATTGCTTATAGTTTTAAAAATTTTATATAATTAAAATAAATTCTCTAAAAAGATTAAAATAAAATTTTATGTATATTGAAGCACAAAAAATAAAATAAAATATCTTTTTCTTTCTTCTTTCCAACATTTTTGGGTATATCCAAACCTGATTTTTTTTCTCCCATTCTATATATATATATATATATATATAACCGAAACTTTTGAAACTTCTACAAATTTTCACATCAAACAATATTAAAAAAAAAAACATAAAAAAGTTTTCTAAAATTCTCTCTTCCCTGCCTTTCTCTACCAGCTCCTCGTCTATCAGCTCCTCCTCGATCAGACCAGGGACGGAGCCAGGACTTGGAGTTAGGGGGGCAGAAGTATTAAAAAAAAATGAAACTCCAAATAAACATTCATTTAATAAACCATCAACAAAGAAAATACACAAAATTATTGTTTTTTAAGATATTACAATGCAGTTATTTATGAAAATGGAACTCGCCGTCTTTTTAAATCTTCAAAATCATCTATGATTGAATTTGTACTAATTGTCGCAGCAATGTCCCTTTCAATGAATAACATCATAGCATCTAACAAAAACTCATCTTCCATTTTGTTGCGAAGGTCAGTTTTGATGACATTCATAGCTGAAAATGCTCGCTCTGTAGTTGCAGTAGAAACGGGAAGGTAAGCACAAGCTTGACCACTCTATAAATAAGCGGATAATATTCTGATTTTCTAGTTCTCACCATCCATTGACACAATTCAGAAATATTTTTCAAATTCTTGAACCCTGAATGCTGAACTACATCATACTTATAAAGATCAGTTCCTTTTTCAAATCATTCTTTTCATCATCTGTGAAGTCTATTGGATAAAAATTATCTACCAATGAACAAATATCACTGACTCGAAAAGATTCATATGCCTCTCGAGGGTCTAGAGCTGAGCTAAGCGTAAGTAACTCCATGGCATGCTCACTAAACCGATGATTTAGTTCCTGTAATTGAGAATCTATTCCTGCATTAAAAATATCTACTTTATAATAATGCTCATTTCTAAAGTCCTCTTGTGATGACGAGATCGACCAAATCTTACAACATAACGAGCATTCATATCAGGGACATCTAAACTACGTTCCTTACAAAATGATATCACAGTAGCTAGTAAGTCATCCCATTTCTCATCTCTAAATTGTTGAATAAGTTTTTAGTGGATGAAACTAAATGCATAGCATTTAAAATGTCTTGTGATTGGTTTTGCAAAGCTTGACAAAGTTTATCCGTGATCCCCATAGTTTCATTAACAAAATGCAAGATGAAGACAAATTCAAATGAAATTAATACCTCATAAGCGGACTCTGCTTCTACTTTTTGTGAAGAATTTCCTTCATCCATAATTTTCAGTAGAACTTCACATGTTGGACTAAACAACTTTATCAAGTTAGAAACCGATTTATAATGCGAACCCCAACGAGTGTCTCCAGGTCGCTGTAAAGTGACCATTTGATTAAGTCCTTTCCCAGTCTCAAGCCCTCAATATCAATCAAATATGCAATGTCAGAAGCTCTAGCAATTTTTAATTGCTCAATACGTTTGCATGAAGCACGAATATTATTGATAACCAAAATCAATTTAGTGAAAAATCTATTAAGAGGACAACTGCTTATTCTTCTCATATTAGAAATGATATCTCGAATTGTGAATGCATACAATAGTCTCTCTCAACAAGTGGGACCCAACTATTGTGAGCACCTTGCGTGCATCCAAAACATGTGATAATGATTCCTATATTGTGTTTTTATTATTATTATTTTTGGTAAAATATATGGTGTGTCTCACATCAATATGAAGTCCACTGTGCATTAGATTAGGTAATTAGTGGGTTGAGGTCCTAGAGGACCCATTTGGGAATCAAAAAAAGAGACTTTCAATCATGACCCACAAAATATTTCGTGTACTTACAGGTGGTAAGGGTTCCCCCACCCAAGGGTTCTTTTGCTTTTGTGGAGCTCATCATTCATATGACCTATAAAGTTGGTGCTCATTATGATCAACTCTTGGCTCCAGTCCAGTAACTAAATACTTAAGTTAAACCAATATATAGTTGGTGCTCATCGTTCATGACCTATAGAATTGGTGCCAATTATGATAATCTCTTGGTTCCAGTCACAAAAATAGTATGCATACCAAATGGTTAGAATTCATTAAACAATGTTGATTTCTGAAAAAATTTAGAGCAGAGTATTCCTGTTGCTGGCAGGCATCACAAATAGAAAACGGGTTTTTCAAGCAACTAAATTACAACCCTCTTCTTCTGCAGGATAAACTTATGAGCGAGTAGGACTTCAATTGCTGTAAGCTAAAATTCTGTTTTCCCACAAGGAATAGGAATATAGGTGCAAAAAATTGTGAGGTCAACTACCTTGAAACAAACTACATACTCTCTCGTCAGAATTTAAATGATGCAGTTCAAAATCATTGGCTGAAATGGTTTTTGTTTGCAAGAAAATTTTCAGGTTACCTTCTACATCAGTACTTTTCTTTTTACCTCAAATTGTAATCCAGTCCTATAATTCCCTTCTCTTGTTTTTACATTATCCAGGCCTCAACTTCTCCAGAAATGTCTGTGCTGTTTTTGATCTTGCATTTGCCTGCTTGACCAGAAACACGTCGTTTGCATCCTAAGTGGAAATCAGAAAACTTTTAACCTGCTGATCATGCTAAAAAATCCTACCTCCCCCACCCCCCAAAATGGGTAACATTTTACTTCTGATAGTCTTTAGAACTTGTAAATCACCTGCATTTGCAATACTTTCAAGTCTAGTATTGAAAGATTATCACAATGGAATTTGAAGTGATAATTGATGATCTATTGACATCTGAGGACGTCCCTAGTGACACATTTGTGAGAGGTTTATAGTTCAAGCCACCCAACTATATGTTTGCAAGAAATGATATCTGGAAATTAATCTGATGTACTGATTACCTTGTGCACTAGAAGAAAGGGAGAAAAGGTTGGGGTGTTAAGGCAATTTAAATTACAAGACTAAACTACTCACCTCTCCTTATGTTCAACTCTGCCATCTACATGACCTCAATAGGCAACTCCCAGAGGTTCATGACCATTTCATTCTATGTCCTTTAACACTATATTCCGCAATGTAATAGCTCACCAAAAATAATTAACTGTGTTAATCATGTTGAAACCAGGCATAGAAATACAAGAGAGAGATATCCACAAGTAATGTTCCAGTAAAATTTTCAAGACATGGTGAATCATGGGTCATGGTTGTAATTATGACATTGCGAAAGCGTTATGAAAACCCATATTGTAACGAACTCTGTCAAACTATGAACTATGAAGGCATTACTCTTGTCTCTCTCATAAACAAGAGTTGGGGCAGGGACGGAACTAGGACTTGGAGTTAGGGGGGGCAAAAGTATAAACAATTGGGATGTCAAGATTTTCCTCAATTGGAACATCAGGATTTTCCTCAACATTAGTGGTTGGCAATGTTGCACCACTAATATTAGCTTCTAAATCATTTGAAACTTTTCTTTTGAAAAAATCAAATATAGTAGTTGACTTTATCATAATTTACAAATAAAATATAATTTGAAATTATTATGTTATTATATGGTCAATAATCTACAATCATTACACACAATAAGCAAATACTATGCACACAAACATTCAACAACTAACCAATAAATTTCAAAATTACAAATAATTTCTTTAATTATTTATCGAACTTTAATATTTTATAAAACACTAACTAATAGACAAAAACACTAAAGACAAAACTAAAAAAAAAAAAAAAAATCATAAAACATCACAGCCTATTCACTATTGCTAAAGACAAAACTACCAAGAAAAAAAAATTACAAAACATCAAATGCAATAAGTGTTGACTATTGCGTGTGGTGTTGTGTTTGTCACTTGTTAGATGCAACTTTTTCATTTGTAAAAGAATGCTAAAGACAAGTCTTGGATCAGATTTTTACCTTTCTTTTATCTCTTTCTCTCTAGTATATTCTGTATTTGAGTCTCAGACTCTCAGGTCTCTCCGTCCCAACCCCAGTGTCCCTGACTGCCACTGCCACTGGCTTTGCTTCTTCAGTTCTTCTGCCGCTGACTGGCTGCCGAATTCCTCACTGTGTTCAGCCGTAAGTTAGGTTTTCCTTCTTTTTTTTTTGAATGTCTTAGAAATCCCCTTATTTTTTTCCCCTTTTATTATATGTGTGAGGTAAGTTGGGTATTTCCTACTTCTAGACTAGGTAGATATCTAATTAGAACCGGCTTTGAATTTTTTTTTTTTTTGGATGTTGTTTGGGCTTAATTTTTATTGTTGGGCTAATTTTTTATAGCATTTAAAAATATCAATAATATTGTAAGGGGGCAAATGCAATTTTATTGGAACAAATGGCTAAAAATAATATATTATATATATATATATATACTATTTTTTTTTTTGAAAATCTAGGGGGGGCCACTGCCCCCCAGGTCCAAGAATAGCTCCGTCACTGAGTTGGGGCACTTCAATCATTACCAGGTGGCAAAGTGGTTGAATTGACCGAATTTCTCGACAGTTTCAACTTAGACAACTCATTGTTATTGGTGAGATGAGATCACAACCTCCAACACTGATCTCAACTCATATGTCTCTTCTCATTGGGATTTTCTCCCTACCCATACCCTCCATATCCACCACATCTCCAAACTCAAAGAGGAAATATTTTTCACTTTTTCCCCACTATGTGATGCCTCATGCCTCTATCCCACTCCTTTAATTCACTTCTTCATATTATACAGTACATGGTTGCATTTGACAAGTATTAATATTGGTACAAAACTTGATGTCTTGAAAATTTTATTAAAACCTTTTTTTTTTCTTCAAGCTCACTCATCAATCGTCATAGTTCTTTGTAATAAATTTATGAGCAATGTCTATTTCGGACACTCACCACTTTTGCATAGAAGTCATAATTTCTATGTTGAAAATCGTAAGTTCAAGTTATGTTCTTTGTAAAAAAAACAGTGTATAGTGTATGTGTGAGTGAGTGTGTGCAATAGACATTTCTTATATATAGACATTATTATAGATAGTATTAGAAGTAACGATTGATTATGACAAAACTAGGACTGACAATTACTGTACAAATACAGACATAATTTAAATCGAAGATTTGGCATTGGATCAGTATAGATGAAAAAAATGACAAATAAATATTAGGCCAAAATTTTCTTTTTTACTTTTTATTACCAAAGGGTAAATAATAATAAATTTTAAACAACAAACCAATTGCTTGAATGTTTTAACAAATGAAATTCAACTTTCATTCCAATGAATTTAGAAACTTTTTCTTGAAAAATCAAACTATAGGAGTATCAATTCACACTTATTATTTATTAACAAATGAAGTTCAACTGTTACTAAAAAAAAAAAAACCTGAAGTTCAACATATTTCCTGTTAAAACACATACACATGTACTTAATAATAAACATCCATCCTAAACATATGATAACAATCAATATTTTTTTATGCTCATACATATGTGTCTGTATTAGTACACAAAAAGGTTTGAAACCATATATATTGGGCAATCTATTTGCATATCCGGTTAGAGTACAAAATTGATGTACATAAATACTAATTTTTTGCCTTTTCAACAAAGACTATGGCAACTCAATAAAAACCATGGCAGTTTATAAATCTCGTACAAAGGGCTGCTGTCAGGTGAGCACATATACTTAAAACGGATCGAAGGGATTTATCCTCCATAATTTCTCTCACAATGGGCAATCGTCATCAGTTCCCTCTCAACATTAAAAATTTAAAATGCACTAAAGGATTAGGGGACAATGTTTAAGAAATAAGAGCTTCTTGTTGCTCACAGATAAAATAAATTCAGTCAGACTATTTTGGATCTACGGTTTAATAGCTAAGTCTGAAAGATTTTTATTATTGTGAAACGCTATTACATCATCGACTATTGCTACGTTTCTCTTGTACATTCCACAAGCATTTTCACAAGAAATTTGAAAAATTACAAAAGACCCAGATAGGTTTTTTTTTTTTTTTTTTTTTTGAGAAAAACCCAGATAGGTTAAACATTAATTTCATTGTCACTATTTATGTGATTAGTCATTACTCTTTGGTGCAATACAAAATTATTGCTATATATAAAGACACTAATCTATCCTCTCTCTCTCTCTCTCTCTCTCTCTTTTTCTTTTTTCTTTTTTTGAATAAAAATCTTCTCATTGGCTATTGGGCCTCATTCACATCCACAATGTCAGAGTCCACCTGGGAGCTAGGCTTTTTGCCCATTATGTAGCCCAAATGATTGGATCTCAGTATATAAATTTTCAGGAGGAGGTAATCTATACTATAAAAAAAGGGAGTCGGGGTGTTTTTGGGTTTTGCTGCTGCTGCTGTTGTTGTTGTGTATAGATAGATTTACACTTCTATCCTAAAATCTTTTAATTTGAATTTACGCTTCTATCTTTAAATTTTTATTTTTGTGCCTTACATGTGCTACCAACACTAGTTATTATAAATTATTGCAAGTATTTTTTAATCTTTATTGAACTTAAGTAATATTTTTGAACATAAACATGTACTTGACTATAAACATGTCTGCAAAAAATATGATAATGATTAATGATTTTTTATGTTCATTTTAAAATATGTGAATATAATCCTTAGGATACATTTGTTGCAAATAAATGAATTATATAAAATTATGGCGCTACAACGAGTATGTACATGCCCATATGATTGTTTATGTATGTAAAAATTGAAGCTAGGACCAACTCTATACAGTTTCAAGTCTAAAACGATCACTTTAAGGGGGGTCTTTTAAAAAAAATGTTTAAATTCAATAAAAAATTGATAAATTTTTTAGATGCAAAATTACTAATTAAGTTTGTGTATTTACCTTTTGCTAACATTCATTTTCAATTGATATTTTGACGAATCCAATTAATATTCTCATTATTATAACCATTTTGTATGATTTTATCCATTTTAATTTTGAAAAACTTCTTTCTACATAAATTACTGTAAAAAATATTTTCAATAAAATTTTGTATGCATATAATCATTCCATATAAAGAAGTATTGTTATTCAATGAAGATTTTTATCATTTTCGATATTTTCATTTAAAATTCTAGCTATTTTTTTTTTTTTTTAGTTTGATTATTGTTGGGAGATCACAATTTGACTCCCTACAACCACTCTAAAAATAAGTTCATGTGGTGTGATGTTGAAACTCATAAAAGATTTGAATGTGTCTACCTCATCACCAATTGGTTTTGAGGTAGAATAGCATAGCGAACAACCCGACAAATGGTATTAGAGCCAAAGTCCTGGGTTTGAGTCACGGGAGTGTCATTGTGAGGGAGGGATCGTTGGGAGGATCACAATTTGACTCCCTACAACTACTCTAAAAAAGGCTCGCAGGGTGTGATGTTGAAGCCCATAAAAGATTTGAGTGTGTCTTCCTTATTACCAATTAGTTTTGAGGTAGAATGGCATAGCTCATGGTTCGACAGTTATGTTTTATTACAACGAATAGTCATTCTTTATGAATAATTATTCTTTAAAATGAGGAATAATTATTCCTCATTAAAAGGGTTGTAATAATTATTGCTTAGTAGGTGCAATAATTTCTATACTTAATATATTTTAAAATAAACAAATTGTCCATATACACGTAAAATTTATAAAAATAGAAAAAATAGCTCATCTCTATCTCAAATTTTAAATATATATATATATATATATTAATTTTAAGCAATTAAAATTGTGTGAGTAAGATATTTCCTAAAATAAATATTAAATTTTATTCTAACACTACAACTCAATCAAGGTTGTGCAGTCGGCAGATGAGGTCCACAAAGCCCTCAAGCAGATGCATCCCAAAAAATCTCCCGGCCCCGATGGTATGCCTCCCCTCTTTTATCAGCATTTTTGGTCTCTTACAGGTGAGTGTGTCACCAAAACTGTTCTTGATTTTCTGAACCACGGTATTATACCTCCAAATTTCAATGAAACACACATTGTCCTAATCCCCAAGGTTAAAAATCCCACTAAAATAACCCAATATAGGCCCATAAGTCTATGTAATGTGCTTTCTAGACTCACATCCAAAGTTATTGCCAATAGACTGAAAAAGTTTCTACCATGTATTATTAGTGAAAACCAGAGTGCCTTCATGTCTGATCGCCTCATCACTGATAATGTCATTGTTGCCTTTGAAACTATGCACTACCTCAGCAAAAAAACTAATGGTAAGATTAGTGAGATGGCCTTAAAACTTGATATGAGTAAGGCTTTTGATCGTGTTGAATGGAATTGCCTAGGAAGAATTATGGAAAAAATGGGCTTCAATGACAAATGGGTTAATCTTATGATGCAATGCATTACCACTGTTACTTACTCTGTCAGAATTAATGGGCAACCCCGGGGTCACATAACTCCTTCTAGGGGCTTGAGACAAGGGGATCCCATCTCCCCTTTCTTGTTTCTTTTCTGTGCAGAGGGTCTATCAGCACTTTTAAATCAGGCCACATCAACTGGAATTCTTAGAGGTGTATCGGCTTGTCCCCGTGGCCCACGGATCTCCCATTTATTCTTTGCAGATGACAGTATCATTTTCTGCCAAGCCACTCCAGAACAATGCAGCCATCTTGAGAATCTTTTGACAATATATGAACAAGCTTCGGGCCAACTGCTAAATAAAGAAAAGACTGCTCTCTTCTTTAGCAGGAACACTCCACAGGACATGCAGGAAGAAATCAAGAACCGTTTTGGGGCGGAGGTTATTCACCAACATGAGACCTATTTGGGACTACCTTCTCTGGTGGGGAGATCAAAACAGAACACATTCAGGGCTTTGAAGGAGAAGCTTGATAACAAGCTATCGGGTTGGAAAGAGAAATTACTTTCTCAAGCAGGCAAAGAAGTACTTATCAAGGCAGTTGCACAAGCCATACCAACCTACACCATGAGTGTCTTTAAGCTTCCTGACTCTCTTTGTGACGACATGACCGGGATGATACGCAGGTTTTGGTGGGGCCAGAAGGATGGTCAGAACAAAATGGCATGGCTTAGTTGGGAAAAAATGTGTGCTCCTAAGGAGAAAGGTGGGCTAGGTTTCCGGGATTTAAAAGCTTTTAATTTAGCTCTCCTAACCAAACAAGGGTGGCGCTTGCAAAATAATCCCCACTCCTTGGTCCACAGGGTCTTAAAAGCTCGGTATTTTCCTAACACAGATTTTTTGCATGCTGAGTTGGGCACGAAACCATCATACGCATGGAGGAGCATCCTCTCAGCCCAGCCAGTCCTAGAGGCAGGCTATCGTTGGCAGGTGGGAGATGGTGAAAATATAGGCATTTGGAAGGATCGATGGCTACCGAGACCTTCAACTTTCAGGGTGTTATCTCCACCAACTTCTCTTCCAGACGACACCAAGGTGAGCTCTTTAATTGAGCCAAACAGTGGGGAGTGGAATGAAAGCCTAATTAGCCAAATTTTTTCTCCGGAGGACACAGCATGTATTCTTGGTATTCCACTGAGTGTACATAAGCCAAGGGACCGTATAATATGGGCATATACTCCAAAAGGAAAGTTCACAGTGAACAGTGCATACAAAGTGGCCATGTCCATGACTCAAGGAAACTTGGATGCGGAAGCCTCCCATGGCGAGCTTCAAATCCGTTTTTGGAGGCAGGTTTGGAATCTCCGCATTCCGAATAAGATTAAGCTTTTCACTTGGAGAGCGTGCAAAAATATCCTCCCCACAAAAGCAAATTTATATCACCGACATGTCTTAGATAACTCCACGTGTGAAGCATGTAACCTTGACCCGGAAACTACTGGACACCTGTTTTGGGACTGCCACCTAGCTAAAGAAGTCTGGACTTCAGCTGATTTGCCTTTTGATAGAACCGGAATTAGATACAGAGATTTCATGGACTTCTTGTGGGACCTGCTCTTCACCCAGCACGTCGGCACCGAGATTATTGAGCTTACCGTCACGACGGCATGGTGCATTTGGTTTGATCGGAACAAAACTCGGTTTGGAGCCGCCCGCCAGTCACCCCGTGACATCCTGGTACGTGCTCGAGCTATCCTTGGAGAGTACCAGCTTGCTCACCAACGGCCCTCCAAGTTCAAAGAAGATACTGACATTCGGTGGACCCCACCAAAGTTCCCATGGTATAAAACAAACGTGGACGCTGCTGTCTTTCCAAGTCTTGGCATGATAGGGGTCGGGGTTATTATTCGGGATCATAGAGGTTCCGTGGTGGCTGCCATGAGTAAACGCATGCCCCTACCCTTAGGTCCTTTGGAAGCCGAAGCAAAGGCTTTGGATGAAGCTACTATGTTTGCTAGAGATATAGGAGTACAGGACGTCCTTTTTGAATCAGATTCACGTATTGCATGCCATGCACTTGCGGACCCCACCAATGCTCCAATATCTATCTCTACTATAGTGGCAGGGACAAGTGTTAGGTTGCATGAGTTTAGGACCTTTGATATTTTGCATGTACGGAGACAGGCCAATAAGTCCGCACATACTCTTGCAGCATATGCAAAAGACATTGACTCTCTAGTAGCTTGGGTGGAAGATTGTCCACCGTTCATTGAATCTTTGGTGATTCAAGAAGCCATGTATTTTGAATGATTTTCAAATAAAGTTTACGCATTTCCTATCAAAAAAAAAAAAAAAAAAA
>NW_027070200.1:27048-35751 GCF_002906115.3 Quercus suber
AAATTTCCTCACTAGAAATCATAATAACTTTTTGATTGGCGCATCTTAAAGAACCATCCATTCTAGGCTTCAATATTTCCTCTATCACATCACTTAAATAGCATGCTCATACCAGCACCTGTATTTTTTAATACCTTCAAAATCCATAATGTGAAGCCTCTAGAAGCAACTATATTTGAAAACCATCTCAATAGCTAAAATATCCTAGTATTTTGTTAGCCTCAATATGTGGTTGTGATTTCAAAGATCAAAAGCGACTAGCAACTACTGCAATTAATATGACAACGGCTTGAGCTTGCCTCCATGGTAAGGATACCTCTTGCAAGTTGCAACAAAGATATTTTTTTCCAGGCCTTCACATAATTGATACATCTATTGTAGTTTGTAGACCATGTTCTTGATTAGTCACCTATATATATATTCATGCTAGCAGTAGGTTTCTCTAGCTTGTTATGTAAACTTTCCTCTTAAAAACTCCTTGAGTTATTTTGATTAATTTTTAATCTCTTTTTTGACCTTAGGGATGACTTCTTTGAAATGGTTTATAAACTATGCATTTACACAAGTATTGGGGCTTGTGGACAATGGTAGCATGCAGTGCAACCACATATCAGCAAGCTCAGATGAAGGGCAGACTCAATCAAAAGACTTGAAGGAAGAAGGGATTGCCAAGATTATAGTTAGCAAGGAAGACTCTGCAAATGGGTTTGAAATGCCTCTTCATTACCCAAGGTACACAAAGGAAGATTATGAAAAGATGGAGGACTGGAAGTTGGACATGGTTCTCAAAGAATATGGACTTGCTGTTAAGGGAGCTCTTGATGCAAAGAGGTCATTTGCCATTGGAACATTTGTCTGGCCAAATTAGCTTTAGTTATCTATCTTTCATTAATGATATTAGAATTCAATATGCTATGACTAAAAGATGAAAGTGATTGTTATTTGTTCTACAATTAGGCTGCATGTGTTATAAATTTATTTTTTGAGAGATTTTGTAGCAGAGTCTGTAGGTGGTTAAGTCTGGAATTTGTTGTACTTCGGCTCTTTAAGTATGCATTCTAAGCTGTAATCAGAATTCAGAAGTTATCTTATACGTATAATTGGTGTGCTATTTTGATGCTAAACGACAATTCAATGCTTTGGATATTACAGTAGTTAGAAATATTAAAATCAGATTTCATATTGTAATTCTTTGTCAAATTTTTTTAGAAGAATTTTGTCAATCTAGATGTACATCATTTTTATTTTTTATTTAGGTATTAGACTAAGTGAGCAGTGGGCTTTTATATATATATATATATATATAATTTGAAATTGATACTGATGATTCTTTAAACCAAGTTAGATATAAAAAGATTGCTGAACAACTTTCCAATAAATTATTACAATCCAAAATTGATAATTTTCATAAGGTATTGATTAATGATGTTTGTTCTGATATTCCCAACCAGCTTTTTGGCACAGGAAAAAGCATATTATTAATTTACTTTATGTTAAAGATTTTAATGAAAAAACATTCCTACTAAAGCTCGTCCCATTCAAATGAACGCTGAAACTATTGAATTTTGTAAAAAGGAAGTTCATGATTTGCTTGCTAAAAAACTAATTAGGAATAGCAAATCCCCCAAGTCTTGTGCTGCCTTCTATGTTCAAAAAAATGTTGAAATTGAAAGAGGGACTCCTCGTCTCAATTACAAACCTTTGAACAAAGTTTTAGAATGGATTAGGTATCCTACCCCTAATAAGAATGACCTAGTACATAGGTTAAGTGATGTTGTCATATTCTCTAAATTCAATATGAAATCTGGGTTTTGGCAAGTCCAAATATGTGAAACTGATAAGTACAAGACTGCTTTCACCACTCCCTTTGGACATTATGAGTGGAATGTTATGCCTTTTTGGCCTTAAGAATGCCCCTAGTGAATTCCAAAATATTATAAATGATATCTTTAATTCCTTCAGTCATTTCACCATTGTTTACATTGATGATGTCCTTGTCTATTCCAAATCCATTTTGGAAACTTTATATACATTTCTTGTTATCATCAAACATAATGGTCTTGTTGTCTCTGCAAAGAAAATCAAATTATTTCAAACAAAAGTTTATTTCCTTGGCTATGAAATTTCTGAAGGACAAATTCGTCCCATTGACAGAGCCATTCAGTTTATTGATATATTTTCTAATGTCATTATTTATAAAACGCAATTACAAAGATTCCTTGGGTCTTTGAACTACATTGCTGAGTTTGATAAGGACTTGAGGAAATAATGTAAACCTCTCTTTGATTGATTACAGAATAATCCACCTCCCTAGTCTGATACTCATACGTCTCTTGTTAAACAAATCAAGTCTCATGTTAAAACTTTGCCTTGTCTTGGTATCCCTACTATTAATGCTTTCAAAATTGTTGAAATTGATGCCTCTAACATTAGTTATGGAGGCATTCTAAAACAACTTGTTTCACCAGACACATCCGAACAAATTGTTCATTTCCATTCAGGAGTCTAGAATACTGCACAAATATATTATAGTACTATTAAAAAAATATATATATATGTGGTGCTATGCATCTCCAAATATCAAAGTGATTTACTAAATCAAAAGTTTTTGTTAGGCATTGATTGCAAAAGTGCTAAATATGTTATAGAAAAAGATGTTGAAAATATTGCTTCAAAACATATTTGCCTGATGGCAAGATATTTTAAATTTTTTTTTTTTTGATATTGAATATATTAAAGGTTCTCCAAATGCTATCCTTGAATTTCTTACCTGCGAATTCCTTCAATGCCACAATGGCAAGTAGAAGGTCCAAAGATAGACACACTGCTACAGATACTACTAAACAACTTGTTAAACAAGAACCTACTTCCCTTATTGACATTGCTAACCGTTTTACTACCATAGGTACTATCCCTAGACCAAACTACTCCACTGTGTTAGCATCCTCTTATGATCCATATGCTATGGTCCTTGCCAACCAACATGTTAAAGCCACTTTCTCCAAAAACTCCAATGCTTCTCAATATATTAAAAAACAATACTTCCAAAACCTATTTTCCATAGAACCCAACAGAGCTATGATCAAAGACCGTCTTAAACTTGCTACAAATTATTTTCTCCTGAACTTCCACTGGATACCCGAACACAATGGCAAAAATTTAAATTGTTACTGAAGAAAAATAAGGACTCCATCCTGCTTCTACAAAACCTTTACTTGGTTCAACTATTCCATATTCATACCATGATTATATTCATGCACGGTTCAAGTTCATGCTACACCAAGATGCTACTCTGATCCACTCCTAGTTTGTTAAGTTTGTTAAAGATTTCAATTCTCAGCTTCCTTTGTGGTTCATTTGTTGGTGGAAACAATTTGGCCCTATTACTGATATTTTTCTAAGACCTCTGACTAGCGCCTTCCAAGTATTTTACTTTAAATATCTTAATCTATTGTGCACTTCTATCCCCATTATGGTATCACTATGATTTGTCAAAATTCACCCCTAATAAAAAGATATTGAGGAAGGTTGTAACCTAAGCCTAAAACTAATTTTGTATCTAAACTTTGTCATATTATATATATATATACATATTGTAATAATGGCAGCATTTATGAAGAACTAATTATTTGGTAATCCATATAATGCAAGCAAAAATTTAATTTTTTTCTCTTTTTTATTTTATTCTAAATAGGAATTATTTAATAATTATAGTAGTTATTAAAAGACATTTACTTTGGTTGTGTAAATAATAAATATATGACATCTATATTCTAACATTAAGCATCCCTCCCTCTTGTGCAAAAATATATTCATTTTTGTTGGACTTTTTACAGTAGTTTTCAATATGGCTCTACTCAAAAAAGGTTGTCATTTGATTCCTGAATGGCTGCATCTATTCACAAAACTAAGTACCAATCTAGTAGCAGCATTCTTTTCATGAGAAACTTATGAAGGCATATTTAACTATTTGCTGCTAGCCTGCTAGTATTTAGGGTATCGTTTGGTACTTGTAATAAGAAATCAATATTACAAAGAATACAAGAAGTTGAAATGGAATAAATATTCTTATTCATTTATTTAGTGCTCCGCTATGAGAAGATGATAGAATGACATCATATTTTAATCAATTTCTTTAAAATACCATTTTAAAAACTATATAATTAATTTTTTTCTCCAAAATAAAATCTTCATAAATATTAAAAACGAGAAATTTCACTTTACCCACCTGTAGTTTAAAAGTTATCACTTAACCCACTTGAGGTGACCTCCGTTAGACTTCTGTTACTCACCTCTCTCTTTTCATTGTTAAAAATAGGGGTAAATGTGTCTTTTTTATTATATTTTATGTCCTCTTTTCTCTTCTTCTTCTTCTTCTTCTTCTTCTTCTTCTTCTTCTTCACAGTCAAAACCCAGAAATGTATATGGAATGATGCGTTTAACATTGTTACCCAATGCCCACTGCAATTGCCAAACATACCTTTACAATGACAAGAAAACAAATACACCTATAGTCACAAACAAAGCCACAAATCCATGTGAACATACACCCATAGATTCGTTAGCCTTCCACGGCTAAATCCAAAAATTGACTACTTAATTCTTCCTAAAACAATCACAAAATAAAATACAAAAATTAAGAATAAATGGTATCCACGAGTTTGCTGGATTCTATCTTTACCCTAGGCTTTCTCTCTCTAAAACTCTAACCCCTTCTCTTTTGCTGGGTTCTCTAAAAAAAAAAAAAAACCAGATTTTCAAGTAAAAAAAAAATCTGAAAAAAAAAAAAAAAAAAAAAAAAAAAAAATCTTGCTATAAACCTACTTACGTAGGTCAACCCTTGGATTCGTCCCACGAGTCCTAGGAAAATTGGGATCACAATTGTTCCTAATCCAAACTAATGGAACCTAGCTCTAACAATGCTTGGAAATTCTCTACAAACATTGAGAATCCCATAAAACCTAGTCTATGATGCTCTGAGTACTTAACCAATGAAATGCTTACAAATACATTGAAGATGGTATCTATCCTCTCCTCTGATTTGTAAACTAAAGAGTTGTTTAAAACCAAATATAACAGTAAGCACAAATGCGAATCAGTCGGCAGCTAGTAGCAAATTAGTCGGCACTACATGTCTTTTACTTTTTTGCGTATAAACCATCCCAGGCATACACATTCTCTTCTTTCTTTCTTTTTTTCTTTTTTTTTTTTGTGTTTTTTTTGGGGGGGGTGGGGGCCGTCTCAATTTTAGCATGACACAATTGCAAAAGAAATTATCCAAGTGAAAAAATATGTCATGGTTTTTACACAGTTCAAAACTTCAAATAAACATCCACAAAACTCTTTACACATCCGAAAGACACTTTTGCCATTGTAGAATCGTCATGCCATACATCCTCTTGTGAGTAAAGCAACGCGGCAAGTTGCTACAGACCAGGGGGTTTAAATAACGGAATCAAACCAAAGATCCCATCCACATCAACAGGAGCCCTAAGAGCTCTACTAAGGAGCTCAGGCGTTGTCGCTTCTCCCTTCCAAGTGTTGAACCATGGTCCCCCTCCTACTTCTACAGCTGCCATGTCACTTGTAACATCCAATATAATCTGTTAAGCAACAATTTTCAGTGTTAAGAGCTCCTTTAAAATGTTCCATGATCATCAACTAACAATGAAAAACTGAAAACTTAAGGATGAAATGGTGGATGCTAATATTTTTGTCATCCTTCAAAGATAGCAGGTACAATACCCTTCGGTCAATGAAACTAGGTGATATTTCACATGGAATGTATCTAATATGTATCTCAATAGAAACCATAATTGTGTGATATAAGCCCAATGTCTCTCAAATATAGCAGAACAGCAGTTTATGATAAAATACACCCCATCATTAGCGCACATGATGAGGATTCTGACAAAAAATCTGGAATAATGAAGATAAAACTAATTGAAATTTCCCTTGTAAATGATTCATGTGAATCAGAGTTTAAGAAACCTTTAGGATCAAAATATAACTGATGAAACTAAAATGAGCAAATAAGAGATACTATTGGTCTGTTTATATGTAAGTAGATAATATTAAATTAGGATGCATGAAATACCAAAAATGAGAAAACCACAATGCATTAGTTTCAGTCCACTCTAACTGCAAGCTGAGAGAGAGAACAGTCTGACATTAATGAAGGTATCTATACGCACATCTTACCAATGGCCAAAAGCAAAATTCATGCTAATTTCTGAATGGAAACCCAATGAAAGGAAGATCATATTAATATTTCTACCCAGTGAAGAGATTTATGTAGCAGTCCATTATAGTCAACTGCGAGATATCTCGGTTAAGAAATAATTATTCGTGAGAGGACTTACTTGAATAAATTATCTAGACCACACTGCAGGATTTTCTCACATCATAATTAATAAAAAATTTTAAGATTTCAGTAACTGTGTCTGAATGCTACACTTTATGTTCAATAAGTCAGTATAGCATGTGGTGTTTTCTTGCAATCTATTTATGATCAGATTGATATATAAGCATGAGAGAGAGAGAGAGAGATGAGAACACACCTTCCCCTTATTGCCATCATATCTCCGCTCCCACAATTGCAATCTTAACTCACCAAAACAAGTATCTTTACAAGCTGGGGAAAGGCCAGACTCAGTTGTTGGAGCACGCAATGTTGTACCCAGATCCTTCGTCGTTGCCTTTACTTCAACCTGCCCCATAAACAAGAAACTATCTGTTATTGAATACGATCCCAACATAACCATTTGATCCTTCAAATGACCCTACAAACAAGGCTTAAAATGTTCAGATCAATAATTTTAAAACCAGCTTGCAGTATCTGCCACAGGGGTGTTGTGCTTCACATTTTCAAATGAATAACATGACCAAAATCATAGATTTCACTGGAAGCAGTAGGTATTGGGATTTGAAGCTAGCACACAGAGGAGATGACAATAGAAATATCTATTAAGAGATGTACAATTACCTTATGTGTCTGATTCTCAGCAACAATGTACCAGTTACCCCAAGGAGCAATTTCCCAACTGACAACAGCATTCCATGGCACAAATTCATAGAATATTCCACCATAGTGAACTCCAATCTGCACCAGTCAGCATCATAACATTTGTCAATACATAAAGAGGAGACTATTACTTGTTCAAGACAAAGCACTTTTATAAGGTCTAATTTTTAGGCCAAATCACAAAATACAACCTCTAACTTTGATATGTTTTCAAATCAATCCTAGAACTTTCATTCTTTTCATTTTAGTCCTTTAACTTCCATTCTTTTCTAATGTAGTCCTTCTGTCCAATCTGCACTGTCAAGTACACTTGAATTTTTTTTTTTTTTTTTTTTTGGAAAGTAAAAGCAAACTAATGGTGAAATTGAATGGAATTAGACAGAATGACTAAATTAAAAAAAAAAACATATTAAAGTTAAAAGGACTAAAATGGAAAAAAGAATAAAATAATATTTGTAACTTAAAGGACTGAATTGAAAACAAATCAAAATTGAAAAGTGTAATTTGTATTTTAGCCAAATTTTTATTGGGGAAGTGCCCTAAAGATTTTAGGCATGTTTTATGCACAATTGGGCCAAGAGTTGGAATACATTTCATTTTTTCTTCATCATTTCTTCCCTTGATTTTCAAGAAGATGATAATCTCAAATAACTCCACAACACCACATTCCCAGATAAAAAAATCTTGACAAAGCATACTAAACTTTAGCCCATGAGCGATTTTAGTCCCTGAAGTTTAAAATGATTGCTTTAAGTCCTAATGTGTCTAATGGAGCTATGACATATCAATTAATTTTTATTTTGGGGGCCACATCATCTAAGGGACTAAAAGCAATCATTTTAAATTTCAAGATCTAACCAAACTTTAGGAACCAAAATTATACTTAATAATTTTTTATAAGTAAAAATAAGTGAAAGTGAAGCAAATTGAAATTGACTCCCCACCCCCCCCACCCCCAAAAAAAAAAAAAAAAAAAAATACCAATGCAGCACTTTCAAAATTCTCTGTTAGTCCAGGTAGTTGCCTCAACCCACCACCGACAGTAAGAGCAACTTCTTCGCTTGCACCTTCAAAAACATTGCACTGAACCTGCAGTAAGACATCAGCCAGTCAGATGCTGACATTTTAAATACAGAGAGTTGAGCAGAACCCTCAGCGTCAATACACCAAAAGATGAATACGCAACTAATGGGGAACAAACATCTTTTTGAAGAAGCTCTACTAATAAACAACATAATGTCTAACAATATTTCTAGATGGACCAAACAGAAAGTGGGCTCCATGATGCACAATGGGTTTGCAAAATAAGGAATGAAAGAAAAAAAAAAAAGGGTGTCTGGAATCACCACCAAACTGCAAAAAAGTCATCTCTAATCAGAAATTTTATTCAAAATACATTGCTCAAAACTAAACCTGAAGCCTCTTTTTTGATAGACTTCAATGAGCAAATCAAGGCACAAATACGTCCCATAAAACCCTTAACAAAGTTTGAGCCCAAATTCAAAATTTAAAATATTCAATTATGAGATCAAGTATTTTACATAAGTAAAAATGAGATAGTAAAATTTTAAACAATTTGGCTGCTCTCTCTACAACATTCTCCCCTAGTTGGAGAAAACTCAACCTCTAAGATGAAGCACTTCTGAGTTCTAACTGCAACAAGATGAAAAAAAAAAAAA
>NW_027070200.1:42702-105119 GCF_002906115.3 Quercus suber
ATAATTTATAGATAAGGCCTAGAGTGCAATTATATTCTTATAGTGGTATTGAATATAATTAATGGTAACTTTGGACTTGTCAAGAGTTGACGGAAAAGCCCAAGGCCCATTGGAGCTAGTGTCTTATTGGTCCCTTTGGTCCCATCTCAAGCCACAAACTAAAGCCCAATTGGGTAGGCCCAAAAGGCTAACCCAATTAGAAATCAGTCATTATTTAATAAGTGTTATTAAATAAAGAAACTAAGAGAATGTTTTAACGTACGTAAGATGAAAAGAAAAAGAAATCAGTTTTTCTCCACAAGAAGAAGAAGAAGGATTTTTCTTTGAGAGTTTATGTACAAAAGGACTGATTGAGAGACCACACATCTTGAGCACCATGTGGAATTGAGATGAAGATTAAAGGTATTCTCAAGTCAAGGTTTTGAAATTCACTGCATCAAGGTACGCTTTCTATTCTTTGATTCTAGAATTCATGGTTACATGTTTGTCTTTCATGATTGAAGTAGATCCGTTTCGTGTTTTTGTTGCTTCCGCTGCGTGTGTTTTTACATGATTGAAGTACATTCGTTTCATGGTTATCAAATTCGTATATAATATTATCCAACACTCTGAATAACCAAACCCATTAAACTTATCTCAAGTGAATATTTTATATCTCCGTTAAGAGATTATGAATTCCCTAAAAGTTTCAGTAGAGGATATCTTCTTGAACTCCTCATTGGTGACCGCACTGAATAAAGCATTCAATGCCCTGCTGTTAAAGTTTGCCGCCTTAATCTTGGCTTCTTCCCAGTCGGCCGACGCTTCTTTTAGCTTGGTCTAGCTAATTTTTACAGCTTGCCACAACCTTCTCATCTAAAAACTGCAAAAAAGCTCTCATGTGTACTTTCCAGTATGCATAGTTAGTGCCATCAAATAAAGGAGGTATAATTAACGACTGTCTTCTATCCATGACAAACAGGGGTCATTGGATCAACACAGCAAAGATTAAAACCTAATCAGAATGTGCCTGCTCTGATACCACTTGATAGGTGAAAAACATATTGACCCCTTGTGATTAAATTAATTGATTAATTAGAAAAATTATTAATTAATCAAATTAACATGAAAATGCGTGGTAGCATAAACAAATCACTAATAAACTAATTATGCAGTGGAAAATAAATAATACGGTGATTTGTTTACAAATGGAAAAAACCTGATGGCAAAAACCCCACTGGGTGATTTTCATGTCACCACTCCCGAAATTTCACTATTATTACAACAAGCAGTTATAAGTAAAGGAATCTCAAGTACCTTACCAACCTACAGTTGAACCCTTACCCCAATTCCCAATTGGACTTGTTCTGTAGTGACAATTCCCCTTTTGATGCACGACTCCCAAGTATGTGACTAACCAATGTGCGGATCCCAGTACGCAACTTCAATCACCAACTAAAGAGAGTTGTCGACTACAAAGTTCTTTAGTTCATTCACGATGAAGATTAAGAAGATGCTTGGTCATAAAACCCAAAGGTGCACATACACAGCAACTTCTTCAAAAGAGATGAACTAGGACAAAACTTTGTCTCCGGTCACAAATTGCTTGATCAAACTTTGCTCAATGCTTGTGCAACTTGTGTACTCTTTGACGGTCCTTAAAACAATCCTTTTATATGTCTAAGGTTAGGAGAAAAGAAGGCCCAAACACATAAACACGGATCCCAAGAAATCATATCAGAAATTCTGATTTTTGTAAATCTCGACAGATAAAAGCTGTCGAGAAGCTGTCGAGCACATGGGCTTGAGCAACTTTCTAAACCTCGACACATACTAGCTGTCGAGCTATAATAAACTTGCGCTTTCAGCTTGTTTTCTTAGACAGACTTGAAGGCTTCAACACTTGATCTTGAAACATGGTTTCTTGAAGTATCGCAACACATTCTAGATCTACCCAATTACAAGTAAAGTGTGTTTTGTTAAAGGATTAGCTAATTACATAAAAAAATGACATATGTTCTTAACAAGTGAACCACATATATCCTAACAGAAGCATGGTAGACTGAAGGAGTATATTCCATCTCATTCTTTATTGTGATGTCTTTATGATCTCCTTTCAAAGCAAAGTTGGTAATATCATATTAAATTTGGTACTTTTCGGTAGAGTTTTTTGATCTATTAGATAGAGAGGTTTTTTTGTGCTTTCGTTGTTGGAATTATGGATTTTAAGTTTCAACCTTGAAATTTAATCTCAAATTAAGCAAAAATAGAAATACATGTTTGATCTGATTCTCTCTCTTATATACCTACAACTGTTCTTGTTGTCTTTTTGGGTTTTTGTTATAATATGCAACATTGGTTACACATTGTTGGATTGGATATTAGCTTTAGGATGTTGATTATAATGACAAAATTTTGTATAACCTTATACACATTCTTAAAGCTTTTGAAGGATAGAAGGATGCAAACTGCAATCAAAAGAGTCCTTTCACCTTGCAAATGACAGAGGATATGAGAATGCAATTTGTAAATCTATTTAGCATTGGCTTTATAAACAAATTGATGAGTGCTAATGTAAGTTCTTTAAGATTTTCAAATTTTAAGGCATTTGATTTGCTAAAATCTTTTAAAAATAAAATTTTTGACTTTTTATTGACCTCTCCAGAGCTTATTACATCATTATCATTTTTGTAAATAATTTTTTTTAATCCAAACTTAACTAGGAGTGAAATTCTATCTATCAAGTCCAACTTAAACTCAAACTCATCATTATCATTTTTTTAAACAATTTTTTTTTCTAAGTCATTTCACGTTCAAGCAATGACTTCTTCATCAAATTGTAACATAAATTGAAGTCATATAAAACTGAAGCCTTTGACTTTTTATTGATCCCTCTAGAACTTGCCACATCATTATCATTTTTTTATAAATAAAATTATTTTTTTAAGTCCAAATTTAATAAGGAGTGAAACTCTATCTCTTCAACAAGTTTAACTTAAACTCAAACTCATCATTATTATTTTAAAAAAAAAAAATTGTAAGTTATTGCATGTTCAAGCAATGGCTTGTTCATCAAATTGTAACACAAATTGAACTCATACAAGAACAAATCATGCAATAGTGTAATTTCTTAATCAATTTAAGATTTTATAAAATTATTTTAGTCTACCTCACAAATAGGTAGATTCCCATACGTAGTACGGGTTAACGACTAATATATACTATTATTAAGTCAACCCCACTTGATTTTACATTTTCACCGGAGTTTAGGCTTTGTTTGTTTCGGCTATAAAAGGAATACAAAAAATATTTTACACCATGGGGAGTGTTTGGATTGGTCAAAAAATTCAATCAAATGGAAAATGATTTCCATTGACTGTAAAATATCAACCCCTGAAGTGCAAAATAGTTTACACTTCTATTTTACTTTCAAACCACTTACACCACATTTTCATCCTACCTGAACTCTGAGAGAGAGAGAGAGAGAGAGAGAGAGAGAGAGAGAGAGAGAGAGAGAGAGAGAGAGAGAGAGAGAGAGAGAGAGAGAGAGAGAGAGAGCACTCACCTAAACTCCGACATGGCTCCTCAACCATCACCGTTGCTACCGCCTCAAGCTCGAAGCCATCGCCGTTGTTTTTTGGACTCAAGGAAGAGAGAGAGAGAGAGAGCACTCACCTAAACTCCGACATGGCTCCTCAACCATCACCGTTGCTACCACCTCAAGCTCGAAGCCATCGCCGTTGTTTTTTGGACTCAAGGAAGCTCTTTCTCTTTTCTCTTCCTCTCCAATTTACAAACCGATCTCCGATCTCCGATCTTCGATCTCTGATCTACAAACTGATCTCGTTGCTATCACCTCCTTCAGACCTACCCACTAATCTAGCCTCCTTCAATCCTTCTGTGGTCCTTTACCTCTCTCTCTCTCTCTCGATTGGTGCTTATCTTTTAGAAAGATTGAATTTTTTTTTGGTTATGTTTTTTGTTGATTTGGTTTATATATTTGGACTTCCTATTATAATATTTGTTTCAAAGTTGAGAAAATGTGAGAGAATGTGTTTTCTAGAGGATTTTTAGGAACACAACCAAACACCTTAAAAATATTTTCCAAAGCATTTTTTGTGATGCGACCAAAAGCCTGAAAATATTTTAATTTCTAAAAAATATTTTCACTTGAAAATATTTTACACTCTGAAATCATTTTACATTGAGCCAAACACAACCTTATATTGTATTTCCAACCAAGGATTTGATTTAATTTGACCTGAGTCCATTTTTAATTCAATAGTTACAACGTTTTGGGTGAGTATTTGGAAATATTTTTTCCATTTAGCCTTAAATATATAACAATTTTGTTTCCAAAAAAAATTGAGAAGTAGCATCTCGAGTTTTTAAGACTCAAGTTCCATGATAGAGCTCGACTCTTAAATGTTCGAGTTACTATGCTGGCGCACAGCTGACATGGCAAGTTATCCACGTGGAACCTATGTAGAAGTCGAGTATTATAAACTTGAGTTCTATTAAAACTCTAGTCGGAGAAACTCGGTTTCCTTAAATGCGCAAAGTCAAAAAACTTTCAAATACTCAAATTTTCAAACACACTTAACCCAATATTCATACACACAAGACCAACACACTCAGTCATCGAAACACTCAACCCCCAGACACCTAAACTAGCGACCCTTAGGCCATGTTTGGTTTGCCCAATTCTCATCACCCATAACTCACTTTTACTGAGACATACACCATTTGTACTTTTTTGGCTTTGTTTTCGTTTCTCATTTTCCATCACTTATAACTCAAAAAAGTGAGTTAGAGTGAGTTATGGGATTGGTGGCAAAGTTGTAATTTTATAGAGTCAAGTGGGTCCCAGCCGAAGGTCTAGTCACATCAAATGCAAAGAAGTTATGGGAGCCAACGATCATATGGACTGTTCATGTTCAGCTTTAGTGCAATCACCTTATTTTTGTCATTCACTCTCATTTTCTCTCTACACTTTCACTCTATTTGCTCTATTCTTGTTTCCGAAAGGTGAGAAAAATTTCTCATATCATCTGCTCTGTTCTTCATGCATTTGGGTTCGGATTTTTTTTTTCTTCGAAGCTGGTTCTGGTTTTATAAGTTTGATCATATCTCTCTCTACTACTTCACTAAAGGGAATTTCTAACAAATATTTTTACCATTTGTTGTTGGTTTTTTTTTCAGATTTGCTTGATATTCGCTGATCTACTACATTCCTTCAGCTTCTCTCCCTTCCAAGGTAAAACAATGGCTCTTTTATAGTTACAATGTCAATGACTCTGTTTGTTTAGGTTTATTACTTTATGAAATCTAAATGTTTTGGTTATAAATTTTAATCTTTTTATTGTTAGAGACCATTGTTGGTGGCTGTACTCTTTCTTTATTTGCCTCAGTGTGTGCATGTTTTTTAAATTTATGTAATCTACTATTTTGGTTATAATTTTTACTCTTTCTATTGTGTTTGAGAACAATGTTGGTGGCTGTATACTTTATTTGTTTGCCCCAGTTTGAACATGATTTATTAATTTATGCACTCTACTATGAGGTTGTATTTAACAGCATTTCAAATATATCTTCCCTTTTCATTCTAAAGATAAATTCCATTACATGCCTGGCTATATTGCAGTTGTGAATATATGTTTACAATGTCAGCTGTTTGTATTAGATGTTTTTATGGTCCCCTAAGATAGAAGAAATGTTAGTTGACATTGTTATGGAACTAGATCTCAGTGACACTTGGATACATGGTGTGTTCAGTGAACCTTTGTGAGAATTAATCACGCAAAATCTGAATGAATGAACATGGATGGATTTGGTCACTCCCAATGTCATTAGAAGGTTTCGAAAGATTGTGCACAAGCTAATCAAGTGTATGTAGTGGAATGGATTTGTTTCGAGTTGGAGGCATCCTGCTAGTGGCAATCCAAGTTTGTATTGGAACTGGTTTTACTGTGACTAACATACGTTGTAGCTTATGTTCAATTAAGTACTAATTGAAATATTTTGTTATATTCTTTGTAACTTAGATCAGGTTATTATTCAACATTTAGTTGAACATGTTAGTTATAGGTAACGTTTTAGGCACTATGTACAAGTTCCATTATGCCAGCTTTTGGACAATATAGCAGACATGGCATGATATTTGTAATTTTCAAATTACTATGGGCAACAGAGTGTGTATTACTATGGTGTTGTTTTATTTATTTACGCAGTTAGGGATTGATAGTGGCTACATAATCCACTCACAATGGCTATGTATTACCCATATACAGTGGAGTATGTAATACCATTGCGACTTTGCTATGTTTTTATATGCATTTAATGTTCACCATGGACACTTATCCTAGTTTGCAAGGAATATGAATGTTTTCAAGCAGCTACATCATAAATGTTGTGTTTGTTGCATGACACTGCTTACAATGTGAGATATTTGTATTAGATGGAAAATGAACCACAGGAAGCGGATGACAAGATATGATCTCCCCATGTAGAACAAAATTTTATTGACATTATGTTGGAGAAACAAGTGAAAGGAAATATGGAAAATGGTATGTTTAAGAACCCTATGTAGTTGGCAATGACAAACGATCTTAATGCATGGACAACGAAAAATTTCCTAACGAAGCAGGTCATTCAAAAACATTATAGGCTTCGACAAAAACAACGCAAGTGGACCTAACTTCTAAAACACATGGGCTTGGGTTAGGATGAGATAACGCAAATTGTTACTTGTGCTAAAGAGGTTTGGGCATATGTGGTTGTAGTATGTTTGTTAATCACACATAAAATGCCCTATTTTACTGCTTTCAATTTTGAACTTAGTTTATGGTAATTGATCCTTGCTGCAATATTGTCATTGTAGGGCGATCCTAAGACAACAAATTTAAGGAAAAAGGGATGTCCAAATTATGACAAATTGAAGCAGCTGTTTGCCCCTAGTACAACAATTGGTGCCCTTCAAATATCTTCAAACACACCAGCCCTAGACAGTGATGAAGAGCGTGCCCTAGAGGAAGAAATGGCTAATGAGGGTGATCATACCAACTTGGAGGATGATGACTACTACACCCCAAAGGGAGGATGACATAATAGTTGACGGTCAAACCCAACATGTTGAAAAACGTCCCATGCAAGAGCCATCTGTTAAGTGTAAGAAGGTTTCTAAGAAAGGAGATAGGGTAAGTGACATGACTATTGCTCTAAAGGAGTACATCGCAATGACGAAGGTAAGGTTTAGTGGTAAAAGGGGAAAGGCTAGCGGTAGCTCTGACCAGTTTGCTAAATCCACTACTAGAGGTGATCCTTACTTGGCAAGGCCATTCAGGTACTAAATTAGTATGAAGACCTGAACAATAAGTCATATGTTAAGATCTCCATGGCTCTTTAGCAAAAGAAGCATCATGTGGTGTTCATGGGCATGCCATAGCATATGAGGAAGACATGGATGGAGGAAATTGTGAACCCATCACATGACTGAAAACTTTGTGTTGTTTGCTGATTTAATGTGTTTATTTGTAATCTTTAAGACACTCTTAACACTGGTTTGTGGTTTATTTGGAAAACTTGGATTGTTATGATTTTATATTTTTAGATGACGTTGAACAATTCTACAATTTGGTTTATTGTTAACTTTGGTGTGCTTATTTAGTTTTGCAATTTGGTTCTAGCAATTTGGTTCATTTTTGTTAACTTTGATGAGCATAACTATTATTTACATATCGTGTCTTTCGTGTCTTTGATGAGTTGAACTATTATTTACATAACTTTGATGAGCTGAACTATTATTTACATAAATTTGATTAGCTTAACTATAAATGTGATACTGTATATTCCATATCATTTGTACTAAAAGGTTGTTATTGCAGGGTATTAGTTACTATGTCTAATGACAATGACTGGTAGGCATTTTTACAATTTAACTTCAATCATGCCTATTTCAACCCCAACGCTAGTATGAACTCTGGTGATGACACCGACAACAATATGTCAAATTTAGAGTCAGATGATGATAGTGAAAAAGAGTTTGATTTGGTGAATCCCATTGTTAGTGAAATGTTTGCCTATATGCAATGACATTATGATAAACAACTAATGCGGACAAGCATATTGAGTGGAAGTGGATATATGGATGAAGTCAATGATGGTAATCTAGCTCAATGTCAGGAGATGTTTCGCATTCGCATGACACTCCCTTTGTTCCTTCACTTAGTGGATGAATTGAGGCAACATGGATACTTGAGGGAAGGCAAGGGCGATGTCAATGTCTAACAAGCAATGACCATGTTCCCGTATATAATACCCATATGCGGTGTGTTAACAGGTTTCAACACTCAATAGAAACTGTTTGTTGGTTGTTTCGTAAGGTGTTACGGGTGGTTCATTCATATGGGAAACACTTGATCAAAACTGATCCAACCGCTGTAGGCCTCCCAGTTCATCTTCAAGTGAACAAGTATTACCCTTGGTTTGAGGTATGATTGTTCCCATCTCTTGGTAATTTCTTGTGTTAGTTTGTTGTTAGTTTACCAATTGTCATAAGTCTTCCCTTCCAATATTTACATAAGGTGCATGACACTTACTTTGTACGATGTTGTAGAGATCTATTTGGGCTATTGATGGCACACACATTAGTGCTCGACCTCCTTCAAACCAAACAACGACGTACAGGAGCTGAAAGAGTACTATAACCACAAATGTCATGTGTGTGTGTGAACGCGACATACGATTCACTTATGTACATTCTGGATGGGAAAGTAGCGCTAATGACTCAAAGGTGTTGGGCGAGACCATTAGTGATCCAAAGCATGGATTTCCATGGCTGCCAACAAGTATTGAAAGTGGAAATTAAATATATGGTTGACAATTTTGCATTCAACTTAACTAATCTGTATTGACATGTTATTTTTCTTCGTAAATAGGATCATACTACCTTGTTGATTCCGGCTACCCAATTGGTACCCGTTTTCTTCCACCACATAAGTCCACTAAGTATTGTTGATATCGTATTTTGTTCACCTTCGATTTGCGTGCCAGGCCCCAAAAATTCAAAAATATTATTCTCTCCATGGGGCCACAAGAACATCCAAAATGATGTGGCGCAACCCGTTCGGACACCGGAGCCCCCAAAGTGCCTATTTCAAGTAAAATGAACAAAATGCCCTTGGTCAAGCCTGGGTTGACCGAAAGTCAAACAAAGTCGAAATCCTCTCAAAACAGCACCTTTCATAGTTTTACATCAAATCCGAGTTTTTCGAAAATTTTTGGCAATTTTGACCAAGTTTAACTTTAAGTTGACTCTCGGTGGGCCCTAGAAACTCTAATTTTGATCCGGCCGTCAGAACGGGTTGAAACCAATGTCATTGCGAAGATTATCAAATTATCAGTCCAACAACTATTCATGGGTTAAAATTGGAGTTAGAACAGCCGAAATATCATTAAAACCGGGTTAACACACCAATCGATGCACTGCTAACTTCCGAGAGTCATAACTTTTGATCCAACCATTGGATTTTCAAGTTCCATACATTTTTAGAAATAGGAAGTCAAGATCTTTCAAGGTGTTAAGATCAACCTAATCTGATACCTTTTGAAGGTGGCGGCCCTTGAAGGGCCGCTGGTAGACCTATAAGGGCCATCACCTTGTGATCCATGCCAGGGCTATAAAAGGCCCTAAGCACCTCCAAACCCAAAAAAAATAGGAACTTTTATGGGTTTTGCTCTCTGCCTGGACGTTTTTTACACATTTTCCCTCTCTTCCAAACACATTTTTACACATAAAAACATACAAAAAACACATCCAAGCCTCTTGATTCTTCCTTCTTCACTAAAAATACAAAGTATTGTTCTTATACCCAATCTTCTTCTCCTTAGTTCTACACTTTGGATTTGGGGTTTAGGGGTGTGGATATAGCTTTTTAGCTACTATCCACACCCCTAGCTCTCTAAATCTTTTCCTAGCATTTATCTTGTTTTCTCTTGCCTTAATAACATGATTTATTGCTTTATCTAGTATGTTTCTTGCTTTACCTTGCTTCTAGCATGTTCTTGATTTATTTCCATGTGCTTTCATGTTTTTTACATGTTAGTTACCCTTTTCTTACTTGTTTTATACTTTGTGCCATGTATTCTATGTTAGATCCTTTCTTTTTTATGTGTTGATGTTTGGGTCTATATGTTCACATGCTTGATATTATGTCTCCGACTATCCCTTGCTTAGATCTACATGTTTGAATGCATGTTCTATGCTCCTATGTCTATATCTATGCCTTCACATGCTTGTATGCTTGGGTTTGCGTTCTCCCATGCCTTTATGTTTATATATACATACTTAGATGTATATCCATATGCCTACTTGTGCATTTCCATGCTTATATGTGTAGATTGGTGTGTTTACATGCTTAGATCGATGTTCTCTACATGCTTTATGCCATCATCTATATGCTTGGGTGCTCAAGTTTATATGCTCAGGCCTAGACCTTGTTTGTCATTCCATGTGCTATTGTAGCCCTTTTGTTCCTTTTATTGCATTTTCTTGTGTTTTGGCCTAATAGTTAGGACCCGATATAGACCCTATGATCTTTGTCATCGTTCATACACCAAGGCCCACATCAAAGGGTTTGGATCATCCTATTTATTAGGATTAGTGCCCTTAAATCCTATTGTATGATGCCATGTATGATATTATATATTACATTATGTATGACTTAATATTGTGATTACTAAATTTGGTTTATTATTATCTAAGATAATAGTAACATGAATATTTGGACATTATCATATAGTCCATGAGATGCATAGTATGTGATTTAGTCACAGAAGATATAAGTTATAAGTTCTTTGTAAACTCAGAATTTTAGTTCATAGTCGGGAGAGAGATACAAGGGTTGGATCTCACGGCCTCTATTATCGGTTCATAGTAGTGTGGGTAAGCACCTCGTCTTGGCGTATATGCCTCGCAATCCCAAAGAAGGGTGTTTATTTCATTGTACTACAAGATTGAATTTACCCGTTTAAGGTAGTGTGAAGGGGTCTTGGCACATATGCTTCGTGATCCCAAAGGAGGGTGTTTTGTTTCATGGTACTGCAAGTTTAAACACTATAAGGAGGATGAAATGTGATTACCCATGATTCTAAATAATGGTGTACATAAGACTAAGTATAATGTTAACCTCCCAAATGAGCTATGTCATTATTACTTAGATGCTAAAGTTAATATGACATACTATTAGTGTTTGATAAGAATTATCATGATAGCACTAATAATGAGAATAGTTCTCAATCAATTATGGTGTTTATAATATACTTGCTACCAAGGAATTATAGACATGGATTGGGTTATCGTTACATATTTTATATTCTAGTTTTATTGAGGTTCTATACTATAGGTTTATATGTTAAATTGTTAATGTCCATTTTACTTATTATATTCATGTTTATTGTTTTCAGATTTAATCATGGCAACATTTAGCCCACTTGTTACTATTTTTAATTAAAACAAACTGACTGGATCCAACTATGTTGGCTGGAAAAGAAATCTGGACATTTTTCTTACTGCTGAAGAGCACAAATATGTGCTTACTCAACCATGTCCTAGTTTTCCATCATTAGATACTCCTCCTAAAGAAAAACAGCGATATGATCGTTGGCAGAAATCTAATGAGATGGCCAAGTGCCATATCCTAGCATCTATCTCAAATGTTCTACAACATCAAATGCAAGATGTAGAACTAGTTTCGGACATAATGCTAAGTCTAAAGGAGATGTTTGGTGAGCAAGGCCGTTCTACAAGGCAAGAAACCATGAAGCAAATTTATTATACCAAAATGACTGAACGGTTTTAGACCTCTTAAAACACAACCAGATTAAGTAACCTAGTTAATTAGCCAAGTTGTTACTTAGTCAAATTATGTAATTCTAGGTTAAAACAATCAAACAATCATATCAAGAATATAAAGCAGTGGAAAAGTAAATAACACAAGATATGATCACTCAGGAAACCACACGGTAAAAACTTGGGGATGATTTGACCTAGTTATCCTCAAGGTAAACCTGAATCCACTATGTGAAAGAATCGAAGTTCATACAGAAGGACTACAAGCTCCCCGCTTGACTTCCTAATACTACCCACTAGTAGAACTTACTGACACGACCACGTGCAAGCTCCGAATCCACGGACTCCTTCTTTCTTGGATTCTCCAATCAGCTACAAGCACCCACGCTTAATATTCTTTAAACTTCAATGGTAGCAACCGAGTTGATCATCAAGATGTTAAAGTAATCTCTACCTTGAAAACCCTAAACTTTGTATAAAGGCAAACTCCTCTAGATCTCATAAGAGATTTACACAAAACAGAAAAGTATGAGCAACAACTCAACTGGAACAACTCTAAAAACGTGGCTAGGGTTTTTCTTTATATACCTAGGGTAAAAACAGAAAACCCAAAACGTTTAATGAGTTAGGGCTGAGCTGGAATTTTCTGCAGAAAAACATTCTGCCCGAGATTCGATCGATCGAGCCTTTCTTTCGATCGATCGAGCCAGACCGAAAAGCACCAATGCATCTTGCAGCCACTCGATTCCAACTTTACATGAAAGACCAACTTTGAGCAAGTCTAAACAAGACTAAATAACCTGTTTTGATCATAGTTTGCCAACAATACAAATTAGAGTTTTAAATACGTAAATTCCTAAATCTTTAGAACCTAACAAACTCCCCATTTGGCAATCCGTGACAAAACACACACTAAGCTCAAAGTTTACAATTAAACAGCCCTTTACAAAATAATGCTCATAAAAACTAAAATTCAATCCTAACTAATATCCATTAGTTGCAAGTGTAGACAGCAGCTCAATTGAATCAGCCTGTATATTCCTGAAATACTCAACAAACGCATAAACGCATGTGTGACAGAAAATAGTATATAAATAGGTATATCATTCTTGTATGATTCACACAATACATAATAAAGACATATATCAATGAATTAACTAAAAGAATATAAATCAATAGACAGTGAATCCAAAGAAACAAGAATCAGCAAAAAATCATGTATATCAATCAATGTTACTCCCCCTAACATGAATATCCCCAAAAAAATGATATACAAGGTGAAGCGCCTAAATATAATTTACTCCACAAAACAAAAAAATCTCCCTCACTACAAAACTCCTCTACAAAACTCTACTCCCCATTTTTGTGACGAAATACCAAAAGGCAATCACAATCCATCATCAAAAGGAGGTGGTGATGGTGATCGAAGACGCGCCAGATCAGCTCGTAAAGCTCGGATCTCGTAAAAAATGTCCACCAAAAGCTGACCATGAGCTGCCTGGACGATCATGACAGTCTCCAAAGTATGACGAATATCAAACTCATCCGAAGGAGGTGGAGGAACAGCAGCAGCCGCAACAGCATCAGGATCAGGAACATCATCACCAGTAGGACCTGTAGAAGAAGAGGGAGGAGGTGCGGACCCAGAAGGCTTAGACCTAGGGTGTTTAGAGCCAGCTCGAAGATGAGCAACCCTCTGTCTAAGAAAAGACGCACCTATGGGACCGATAACATGCACAGGCTTTGAGGAAGGGAAATCCTCTAAACCTAAATAGAGAAGAATCCTATGAATAAAATAGGATGAACCAGTGCATGAGAAGAAGATGAACTCCTATACACATCGTTCAGAGAACAAAGGAACAAGTGGGGAAAACTGATAGGAGCATCAGTAACAAGAGCGTACAGAAATACACACCTCTCGAGAGGAATGGTGTGCAGATGAGAAATGGGCCAAAAGCAATGACACGCTATCCTAAAGATAAGATAATGTAGCTCAGAAAGCTCAGCAGTGGTGATCCTAGGATCAGAACCCCACTGGATAGATGACCCAGTGATGTAAGACATGACATCACTCAGAACAGGAGACTCATCGTAGGGATAGACAGGGTGCTGGACCAATGGTACCCCAAGAGCATCAGCCACTACTGTAGGAGTAATGGTGTACTCTACGCCTCGTATCCAACTCTTTACTAAAGTGTTGGAATCATAGATGTGGATCGAGATGTTCGAAAAGAACTCTCGGATCAAGATAGCAGGTGGAGGAGGATCAGAAATATCCACCAAGGGTAACCAGCCCCGACGCTCTATGTTTTCCCTAATGGCAGGATCTAACTCATCTAGAATAACAGATTGCTCAGACCAGATCTTACGCCTAAGATTCAGCTTCTCATAAATTTCCTGGTTTTTCTCACTACGAAATTTCTCTCGGTCAAAAGATGGGGGGGAAGGAGTAGGTGAGGGGATGGACCTACGAGCTCTAGTCTTCCTAGGCATGATGCTAAGAAAAGGACAAAGACACAAGAAAGAGGAAAAAAAAAAAAAAAACCAAGGGCAGACTGCAAATTAGCACAAAAAAATATAGAGCAAAAACAGAACAGTTAAAATGGCATGATGCACGTACTAATGTAGTAAACACAGTTCAAAATTAAGTTCAATTGAAGAAAAATGGCTTCAACATAGAGTTTCTAACAAAAACCCCAAAAATTTTAAAATCACTTGAAAAATGTTGAAACACATGGATGAATTAAGCATTACAAAACATAACACATAGATTATAATGCCTAATTACATCCAATCAACAATCCAATTTCAACAAATTCAACCTAATTGAACAAAATCCCCAATTCGAAACCAAACATAAACCCTAGAAATTTCAATTTCTCACAACACTCAAAATTGATCAAATTAATCAATCACAATCAAGTTTATAACATGTCCCCATCAAAACCCATTGATCAATTGCACAAAATTTGGCATGAATCATCAAAAATCCCAATTTTAGAAAGGTCCGAAAATTTGAGATAAAATGCATGAAAAATGCATGAAAAATGCAATTAAAACCAAAAATGAGGGGCAAAAGAGACTTACCGGCTAGAGGGAAGAGAAATCTTGCAAAAAATTTGGAGTAAAACGACAAAAAATCCACTGTAGATCCGTGCCAACTCGGAGAGAGAAAAGAAGGTTTGAAAAAGTTTTGAAAAGTGAATAGATTCAGTCAAAGAACACTATTTGAAAAAGCTTATTCACGACTTTCGATTGATCAAAATTACATTCGATCGATCGAAACACTCCGAAAGTTTTAAAAAGGATTTTAAACATTTTCGATCGATCGAAAAACAGAATGGATCGATCGAAACAGGCAGCAGACACAGTATTTTGAGAAAAATTTCAGTTTTGAAAAACTCAAACGACTTTTTGAAAATAACTCCTCAAAGCATTAAAAACAATGAAACACAATGCATGAGTATGAGATGAAATGGAATGTTTTTCTCAAAAACCCAAAATTTATAATCCCAAATTCTCCAAAAACAATTTCAGCCAGTTCTTCATTTAATTTCACAGCCAAAAATTATGTTTTGCATAATTCTCAAGACATTTTTCAAACTTGGTTGGTCAGACCAAAAACATATACAATAACATGTACAGTGTTTAGCAAAGAGTAACTTGTGTAGTGTTGCAAACCAGCAAAAACTTGAGGTACATGTGAGGTGATATGTGAATAGAAATTAATCACAAAGTCTACAAAATTCATCGCACACAATTTAAAAGAGATTATCACCTAAAGAGTTACATCCTATAACTCCCACATCTCCTAGAACAAAAGCTTGCAATCATGTAAGTTTCTTGTATTTTTGCCTCATTATTATGTGAGATGGCATCAAGCCTAATAGTACACACCAATTTTAAAGCATTAAGCAATTAAGTTGAGGCTACACCTTATGTTCTTTTTGTGCATGTGCTACACTTTCTCGAGCACAAAATCTTATGATATGCACTAAGGTGTTCATGATTGGCTAGTGAATAGTGGTGAGATGGTTATTTATGCCTTTCTCAAAAGGATCAAGTCCGACAGTCAAACAATATGTGACTTCAAGATCAAGACAAAGTGATAAACACCATAAACATCTTTCCCACACAACATGCACTACAAAGCTTCAACTAGTCAAGTGCAATAAATAAGCTCATCAAAGCTAAACAAGGTACATAAGACATGTTCTATGAAAATAAATTGACCAACCTTGTTTTCAAAAAACAAGAAAACAATGTCAAACACATTTTTTGCTTTCTTTTTTTTTTTTTTTTTTTTAATTAAAAAGAAAAAAAAATAAATCCTAGAATGAAGTGCATGAATGTAATGCAATGCAAGTCCTAGAAAAAAAAAACACAAAAACCAAAGAACAATGGTTACAGAGAAATGAGCAATGAAGCACAAGGACCATGAAAGCCAAAAGAGACTAAGGACACCGAAGCACACCAATCACTTGACGAAGTGTCTCAAAGTTACTTCCATCAAGCGGTTTGGTAAAGATGTCAGCATTTTGACGATCAGTAGGGATATACTCAAGAACAACAATTTTCTTTTCAACCAAATCTCTAATGAAGTGATATCTAAGTTCAATGTGTTTGGTCTTAGAATGCTGAACAGGATTCTTAGCTATATCTATAGCACTGGAATTATCACAATAGACAACCATGGTGTCTTGAGGAATCCCATAATCACTCAACAACTTTTTCATCCAAAGGAGCTGAGAACAACAACTCCCAGCAGTAATATATTCTGCCTCAGCAGTGGATAAAGAAACAGAATTTTGCTTCTTACTCATCCAAGCCACAAGATTGGCTCCTACATAAAAACACCCCCAATGGTGCTTTTTCTGTCATCAACATTCCCAGCCCAATCAGAATCAGAAAACCCAGCAAGAAACAAATTAGACTCCTTGCTATAAAATAGTCCATAATCACAGGTTCCACTCACATATTTTATAATTCTCTTAACAGAATTTAAATGAGAAACCTTAAGGTTGGACTGAAATCTAGAGCAAACACCAACACTAAAAGATATATCAGGCCTACTAGCAGTCAAATATAACAGACATCCAATCATGCTTCTATACAAAGTAACATCAACAGACTCACCTGATGGATCAATTGTTAATTTTGCATTAGCAGCCATTGGTGTTCTAGCATGAGCAGCCTTGTCCAATCCAAATCTTTTCACCAGATTTTTTGCATACTTGGCTTGATTTATGTAGATTCCTGACTCTGTTTGCTTTACCTGCAATCCTAAAAAGTAAGTCAGTTCACCAACCATGCTCATTTCAAACATTGCCTTCATTTCATCTGTAAAAGAATAAGCAAGAAAATCATTAGTAGCACCAAAAACAATGTCATCTACATAAATTTGAGCTACAACAAAACCAATCTTATCCTTTCTTATGAAGAGAGTTGTATATGCAGATCCCCTTTTGAAACCATGCTCAGTGAGATATGCAGTCAATCTGTCATACCAAGCCCTAGGTGCTTGTTTCAACCCATAGAGAGCTCTCTTCAATTTGTAGACATCATCAGGTCTGTGAGGATCAACAAAGCCTTTGGGTTGCTCAACATAGACTTCTTCTTGTAGCATCCCATTCAAGAAAACACTCTTAACATCCATTTGATACAGCTTGAAGTTTAGATGACTTGCTATGGCCATCAATATCCGGATGGATTCTAACCTAGCCACTGGTGCAAAAGTCTCATCAAAATCAATTCCTTCCACTTATGTGTATCCTTGTGCAACAAGTCTTGATTTGTTTTTGATCACAGTGCCATGTTCATCTGGCTTGTTCTTAAAGATCCACTTAGTTCCAATCACATTTACACTCTTCGCTCTAGGTACTAGTTCCCACACATCATTCCGAATGAGTTGATGAAGTTCTTCATGCATGGAATTTACCCAGTCAGCATCTTGAAGTGCTTCTTCCACCTTCTTCGGTTCAAATTGGGACAGATAGCATGAGTGAGTAATCACATTCAAAGCTTTTGATCTCAATCTCATGTTATCATTCAGACTACCCAATATATTTGTGGATGGATGATTCAGTCTCACTCTAGAAGATGGACCTTTTACTAAAGATGTGGAGGTACCTTTCTGTTTAGATGGAGGACTGAACTCACTATGTACCTGTTGAGTTTCACGAACCGGAGTGGATGGTTCTGAATTTGATGGCACTAAACTGTATCATTTAACACCAACAACTCTTCCTCACTATGTTTCCCAACATACTCAGTAGGAAGTGAATCATCAACTTCAAAAGACTTATCATGAACAGGAGCAGTGCTTTCTGTAGGTGCTTCTAAACATACTTCATCATTTATCACAACATTTGAAGACTCCATGACTGTTTTGGTTCTCAGATTGTACACTCTATATGCTCTACTAGTGGAAGAGTACCCTAGAAAATATCCTTTGTCACTTTTTGAATCAAACTTTCTAGGTTCTCTCTATCACGTAGAATGTAGCAGTCACTGCCAAATATTCTGAAACATTTGACAACAGGCTTCTTCCCTCTCCAGAGTTCATAGAGAGTTTTCTTAGAGTCAAGTCTAAAATACACATGATTGAGGGTATGACAAGCAGTGTTAACAGCTTCTCCCTAGAAGGATTTTGGCAACTTTTTGTTGTGTAACATAACCTGTGCCATCTCCTTTACAACCCTATTTTTCCTTTCCATAATCCCATTTTGTTGAGATGTCTTAAGCGAAGAGAACTCTTGATGAGTGCTTTGATCATTGCAGAAAGTAGCTAGCTTGGTATTCTCAAATTCTCTTCCATGATCACTCCTTATTCTAGCTATCACAGTATCTTTTTCAACCTGCAATTTCTTGCACAGATGTATCATCTTCTCAGGAGCCTCAGCTTTATCTTTCAAAAGCACAACCCAAGTATATCTAGTAAAATCATCCACAACAACTAGAATATACTTTTTTCCACCCAAACTCTGAACTCTGGCAGGACCCATAAGATCAATGTGCAGTAACTTTAGAAGTCTTGAAGTTTGAACACTAGTCACAGACGGATGCTTGGATTTCACTTGTTTACCTATCTAACATGGTCCACAGATGCTCTTCTCTATCTTCTCAAACTTAGGTAAATCAATAACTGCCTCACATTTGGAAATCTTCTCTAACTGCTTATGACTGGCATGTCCCAACCGTTGATGCCACAAATCAACTTGATCAATTTTTGCACTAAAGCACTTGTTGTTCACACTTGGTGTTATGCCATAATAGTTGTCAGCTGTCCTTACACCAACACACATACAGTCACCTCCTCCATCAAGTATCTCACATTCATACTTGGTGAAAAGAACATTTAACCCGTTGTCGCAAATCTAGCTTATGCTGAGTAAATTTGCCTTTAGTCCATCAACATACCAAACATCTTCAAATACTGGCAATCCTGGAATATCCACAGTTCCAATACCTCTAATCACAGATTTGCTCCCATCTCCAAAAGTAACTGTCCCAATCTTTCCTTCAAAGAGAGTTTTGAATAAACTTTTGTTTCCTGTCATATGCCTGGAACAACCACTGTCCAAATACCAAATACAAGAATCACGTGCCTTTAAGGCGGTTAAAGCAGTATAGCATAAATAATTCTTATCACATGTGATTATTCCAAGATACTCAAGAAAAGATTTAACAGAAACAACAAGAGGCAAAAACAACAAGTAGACAAGTTGATATATAAGCAAAATGATTTTCCAAAAATCCATGACAGCAAGGGTCAAGGATCAGCTCAGAGATCAAAAAATCTCTAACAAGAGAGCTACCTGCTCTGATACCACTTGAACGGTTTTAGACCCCTTAAAAACACAACCAGATTGAGTAGCCTAGTTAATTAGCCAAGTTGTTACTTAGTCAAATTATGCAATTCTAGGTTAAAACAATCAAACAATCATATCAAGAATATAAAGTAGCGGAAAAGTAAATAATACAAGATATGATCACCCAGGAAACCAAACGGTAAAAACCTGGGGAGGATTTGACCTAGCTATCCTCAAGGTAAACCTGAATCCACTATGTGAAAGAATCGAAGTTCATACAGAAGGACTACAAGCTCCCCGCTTGACTTCCTAATGCTACCCACCAATAGAACTTACTGACACGACCACGTGCAAGCTCCAAATCCATGGACTCCTTCTTTCTTGGATTCTCCAATCAGCTACAAGCACCCACGCTTGATATTCTTTAAACTTCAATGGTAGCAACTGAGTTGATCATCAAGATGTTGAAGTAATCTCTACCTTAAAAACCCTAAGCTTTGTGTAAAGGCATACTCCTCTAGATCTCACAAGAGATTTACACAAAATAGAAAAGTATGAGTAACAACTCAACTGGAGCAACACTAAAAACGTGGCTAGGGTTTTTCTTTATATACCTAGGGTAAAAACAGAAAACCCAAAACGTTTATGAGTTAAGGCTGAGCTGGAATTTTCTGCAGAAAAACATTCTGCCCGAGCTTCGATCGATCGAGTCTTTCCTTCGATCGATTGAGTAAGGCCGAAATGCACCAATGCATCTTGCAGCCACTCGATTCTAACTTTACATGAAAGACCCAACTTTGAGCAAGTCTAAACAAGACTATAACTTGTTTTGATCATGGTTTTCTAACAATACAAATTAGAGTTCTAAATACATAAATTCCTAAATCTTTAGAACCTAACACTATAAATAGCCCATCCCAAATCATTCCTCCACTTTTTCACTATCCATTCTCTGAGTTTTCTCTCTACCGTGCGTTCATCTGCGCGCTTGTTCTCCAGCCCAGAATCTCTTTCTTTCCTAGAGCCTAAAGTAAGTTTTCTACCCCTTTCTTTTATTTCAATCTCTTCCTTTAGTTTTTAGCATTTAAGATGGGGTTTGCTTTCCTTCTAAACACCGCGGTGTCCTTAGCCACTTTCAAGCAAAGTTTTAACATCCTTGATGATATGGATGTGGTGTACTGCCACAAGAGTGAAATTGCTCTCCATAGAGGGGCCAATACCGCTTTTTTCCCTATAATGACAATTTTGGAGGGTGGGGTTAGATTTCCTATGGACCCTCTCTTAGTTAATACCCTTAGGTATTATGGGCTGAGTCTCGACTAACTTCCCCCCAATTTTTACTGGGTAGTTAGTTGTGTCAGTAGGTTGAATCAAATGTTCGGTTTGCAATTAGACCATCACGATATAAACCACATGTACATTTTGTGTAGGAATAAGAAAACCAACTATTACTTAAAAGTTAGAGATAAGAGGGTACATCTGATCTCTTGCCTACCCGATTCCAGTAGAAATTCTTCCAGAGAGTTCGTCTGGGTGCGCGGCAATTGGTTTGCCAGTGAAATCCCTCCCCCCCTCTCACACTACGAAGTGGGTTCGTACCGATCACTAACTTGCTTTTCCTTTTTTGGTCATAATTGTTTCGTTTATTTGGATACTAACTCACTGTATTCTTCGTTGCAGACGATAGAGTGTTTACCCCGGATCTTAGGGTAGTGCATGTAAGGGATTTGAATTTTGTGCTCAGATCCGAAATTTTTGTTCATTGGGATGGACAGCTTCGAGCGTCCCATTTAATTCTTGGCATTGATCCCATGTATTCGACTTGACAAGCCTTCAATCAAGCTTTATTAGTTGATAGTCCTCTCTTATCCTACATTGACATACGGCATGCAAATTTTTTTCCTCCAAAATTCACAACAGGTGAAGCTCAGGACCTTGGTCGACGCTATACTTGTTCAGACAAGCTCATACCTCTGCAGGACGAATCAATAGAACGTGTGTCCCAACGTCTTCCGGAAATAGCTCACGCGTCTATTGAACCCGAGGCTCCCGCTCAAGAAGCCCCCACCTAACCCAAGGCCCTTATTGAACTCGAGACTCCCATTCACGAAGCCGAGCAAGTAGCTGTAGAGTCTATTAATTCTTCAGAAACTGAATCCGAGCGTGGTGAGGACATGGTGACTAGAAAGACCATGACAATTGAACATTTTGTGCCCGACGCAAGGTAAACCGCTTAGCAACAACCACCTCAAGGCCCCAGTTAGACGCCTCCTCATCCTCCCCTTCCTCCTCCTCCCTCCGACCGAACCCAAAAAAGGTAATGTATTGCCGAGTATACCCCTACCGTTCCGGATGGAGCTCTAACCAGGACTCCACCCCAGCCATCAAGAGGCATCACCATCCAGGAGCCAACGGCCCAAACTGGGACGAATATGGCATCCTCCTCCCAAGCAATTCCTGAGTGGCAGCCTACATTCCAGCTGAATGGCAAGCCTTTTCCTACGACCGCAAGTGTACGGGTGTGGGAAAAAGGTGAAGGGGGTTGTATTGCCCAAAGTCCAGTGAGAATAAATGGTATAATGAGGGATTCGCTGATGCGGAGAACTCTACAGAGCCTGTCATACAGGAGGCCCGGAGGCTGGGTTTCGAGGAAGGTTGGCTAGCTGCTCTGCAAGTCTTAGGAGTCCCCTTCCCGAATCCTACTCCAGTCATGCAGAATCCTCCGGGGCTCACCAACGACGAAAAGACGACAGTATGAGGGAGCTGGTGGAGCAGATTGACTCTCATGTAGAGTTGGATGATATGGAAGCCATTATTAACCCCCGCGCAGGTGACCAACTCAATGAGGACATTCTACAACCCCCAACAAACCAGTAACTGATTGAGACTGTCGCCTAGACACAGCCTGCAGACCCTACAACCTAGTTGCCAAACTAGATCCCTACCGTTTACTTTGATTTTTCTTTTATTGAAGTACTCTTTCTTTCTTTTTCTTTTTCTTTTTTTATTATTATTATTATTATTATTATTAGTTAATTTGCCTATGTCACAGGGTTGTGGTGACTGAAAAATTATTTCTTTGTCGGGTTTGATTTTTATGTGGTCACTGAGTTTTGGTGACAAGACATTGGTTTAGTTTTAATATGATGGCTTTAATTTCATTTATGAATGTTTGCCATTAATTTTATTACTATGCTCTTTTACTATTTTATGCACGTGTTCTAGATGGCCAGGTAATCTAACTCGATTCATCATAATACGAGAGATTGGATTACTCTGGACGGGGTCACCTGTATCTAGAAAGAATTGGCTCCTCGGCGGTAATAACAAAACTTGATATGTGTTGATCCCGCTATACTTAGATGAAATTTGAGAATAGGCTTCTTCCTATTTGGTGATGAGAATTGAACCTAGGATAGGCTTTTGTTTCTGGAGAATTTAAGGTTTCTTCCTGCTCAGCAATAAAAATTAAGCTAGGAGCAAATTTTTGCCCTTAGAGTTATCGTAAGGCTTCCACCTACTCAGTGATAATAATCGAATTGAGAAGGAGATTTCTGTCCTTAGGGTTATTGTACCTCATGCTCGGTGATAATAATTGAATTGAGAAGCAAATTTCTTTCCTTAGAGTTATTGTAAGGTTTCCACCTGCTCGATGATAATAATCGAACCGAGAAGCAAGTTTCTGTTCTTAGATTTATTGTAAGGCTTCCGCCTGCTCGGTGATAATAATCGAACCGAGAAGCAGGTTTCTATCCTTAGAGTTATTGTAAGGATTCCACCTACTCTGTGATGATAATCGAACTAAGAAGCAGGTTTCTGTCCTTAGAGTGTTTTCAATATAAGGTTTCCACTTGCTCAGTTATAATGATCAAATCGAGAAGCAAGTTTCTATCCTTACAGTTATTGTAAGGTTTCCACCTGCTCGATGATAATAATCAAACCGAGAAGTAGGTTTCTATCCTTAGCATGAAACATGTTTCCTTGGTCTTCGTGTTCCCACCCTCCTTTTTTTTTTTGTATTCATTAACTGGTGCTAACAAATCAATAAAAGAATTAAATGCACCTACACGAGTAAATATCACCATCTTCATTAGTAAAACATGTACACGCGATTATATTCAATTTACAACTTAGCGTACAACCGATCAATGATAAAACTTCTTAAGATTATGGACATTCTATGGCCGAGGTAGTGGTCTCTCGTCTAGGTCCTCCTGAAAGTTCAAAAAGGGTATAAAACACCTTTGAACGTTTAAACCCCAAATAACAAAAATACCAATTCAAGCTATATATCAAACAATTTATGTGCGGAATATGATAACAAGCTTATAACTGAATTGATAAGACAATCTAAGCCAAATATAAACACATCCACAGCAGTACATATAAGGCAAAGGTAAAGGGAAAGAAGATGCAAACACACAGACAACACACGATGTGTTATCGAAGAGGAAACCGAAGTCCTTGGCGTAAAACCTCTCCGCCGCCCTCCAAGCGGTCAAATAATCCACTAAAGAATGTAGTTGGGATACATGAACAGCAGAAGACCCTCCAAGCCTAATCTACCCAAGTACCTAAGCCCTCCAAGCTTCTTGCTCCAACGAGGTTACGCCGAACCTATTTCTTCTCTAGCTTCCCGGATTCCGCTACTTGACCATAGCATCAACCAATGTAGACAACACACGATGTGTTATCGAAGAGGAAACCGAAGTCCTTGGCGTAAAACCTCTCCGCCGCCCTCCAAGCGGTCAAATAATCCACTAAAGAATGTAGTTGGGATACATGAACAGCAGAAGACCCTCCAAGCCTAATCTACCCAAGTACCTAAGCCCTCCAAGCTTCTTGCTCCAACGAGGTTACGCCGAACCTATTTCTTCTCTAGCTTCCCGGATTCCGCTACTTGACCATAGCATCAACCAATGTCTATTGGTTCCTTTCCAAACTGCTTCTCAAAGCACCAAATGGACTTTCTCACAGACGTGGGTGTGGTGAGACAAGGGTTTGGTAAATGACCTCTCAAGGGTATGACAATGGAGAGGAAGAGAGTAGAGGAATTTGTAGAGTCTCTTTAGATGAAGATTGGGGATGAATCAATCTTGTATTTCTCTAGGGTTTTCTCTCACAAAATTCTCTCTGGAAGCTCTCTCAATATGATGGGTATAAGGGTGTATATATAGTAGGGTGAGAAGAGAATGCAAAACGTCAGTTTTTGCCAAACAGGGCAAGTTGGCGACTTGATCTCGCGGCTTGGCCAAGTCGCGAAATCAAGTCGCGACCATGGTTTTAAAAACCGAACCGGACATCAAACCGTTTTTTTTCCAATTTTCGGTTCAACCCCGGTTTTTGGCCAGTTTTTCGGTTGTTGACCGGTTATGGGACTTTTAACCGGACCGGATTGGCATCCAGTTCCCGGTTGAACCGGTCGGACCAGCCGGTTCGGTCCGGTTTTTAAAATAGTGGTCGCGACGTAATGGTCTGACTAGACTGGAACTTTTTTCCTGTAGCGTGACAGCTGGCGCGACCCTTCAGCTTCCCAGTGTGCCTCTCACGTGACTGCCTTTCGCGGCTTGCCAGTCGCGAACCACCCGCGAGTCCTAGTCGCGAGACTCTGTTTTTCTTGCACACTATTGAGCTTTTCTTCACATCTTCTCACACACTACCCTTACAATTTTCCCACCTAAATATAGGGTTACTAAGTGCTAAATTACAAGCAAATTGGTCACGGAATAAAGCCAATTAGATGGTTGATTAAATTCATCCTTACACCTCAAAATAGTACTCTCCTATACTTGCAATGGCAGTAACTCTGTAGGGCCCTTCCTAAGTCTAGGCTAACTTTCCAGCATTTGTATCTCGCATATTCCCCACGACTTTTCCTAGTACCAAATCTCCAGTGCCAAATTCCCACGTCTTTACATCTCGATTATAGCGCCGGGCAAATTTTTGTTGATACTCTACTAGCCGTATAGTCATCGCTTCTCGGCACTCTTCCAACCAATTCAAATGTTCCACCATCAACTCATCATTTTGGGCTAGGTCGAATCCTACAACTCGTGCACTGCAAAGGTTTACCTCGGTTGGTATCACGGCTTTTGCCCCGTACGTTAAGGAAAATGAAGTCTCTCCTGTGGACCTCCTGGGGGTTGTTCGGTATGCCCACAAAATGTTAGGTAGCTCCTCAGCCCACATACCTTTTGCACCATCCAATCTTCTCTTCAACCCGTTCAGGATTGCCTTGTTAGTGGCTTTAGCTTGACCATTGCTCTGTGAATACGCTGGTGTGGAATACCTGTTTTTGATGTCAAGATCACTACAAAACGCACGAAAAGTCTCACGGTCAAATTGCAGCCCACTATCAAATATAACTGAGTCTGATACGCCAAATTTTGTGACTATATTTTTCTGCACAAACTTCTTAACGTCCACGTCCCGGATATTAGCTAAAGCCTCAACCTCCACCCACTTGGTGAAGTAATCAATAGCCACTAACACAAATTTGTGATTGCCTGTTGCCTAGGGAAAAGGGCAGAGAATATCTAGCCCCCATTGTGCGAAGGGCTATGGGCTGCTAACGGGATTCAGATGGCTTGCTGGCTAATGGATCAATAGGGCATGCTTTTGGCATTGTTCGCACTTACACACATATTCAGCGGCATCTTTCTACATTTGTGGCCACCAAAATCCCTAAGTCATTACCCAGTGTGCTAATGAGCGTCCCTCTACATGACTAGCTCACAGCCCATCATGCAACTCAGCCAGAAGCTCACTTACTTTCTCAAGGTGCAAGCATAAGAGGTATGGTTCCCCAAAAGACCTCTAATAAAGTTTTCGATTTGCCGACAACCAATACTAAGAAGCCACTCGGCGAGCACTGTTGGCGTCCTTTTCATCATCCGAAACTAAATCCTCGACTAAAAAGTCAGTGATCGGGTCCATCCAACGTGGTCCGGTCACTGAAATCATGGCAACATCAACCCCAGTAATACCAACAGTATCTGCCACACCAATGCTTGGCTCCACTATTAGCTCTACTTTGATTAACCAAGGCACCTCATCAGTCATTGATAATGCTAGTGTGGCTAAGGAATCAGTATATCTGTTCTGTACCTAGCCCACTTGGGCCACCTTCGCTGTGCCAAACTTGTTCATGATCTGCTTTATTGCCTACAAGCAAGGTTGTTAAACCCAGACCGGACCGTACGGTCCTACTAGAAAACCCTTGAACCATTCACCATCACGGTCCATTTAAGGTGAAGAACTATTCTATGCGAAAAAAGCATGGACCCATCCAGACCAAGGTTCGACCGTCCGGTTTTGTGAACTGTGACCGGTTCACACGATTCAAATGGTTGGCTTGTTTCAAGCCTTTAAAATGGCGTCGTTTCTCTTTTTTTTCCCCCCTATACGGCGTCGTTTAGAGCTACCCTAAAAACAAAAATCACTCTCAAATCTCAGATTCTCAATCACTCTGAAACCCTCGCCTCACTCTTTCGTCTCTGCCTCACACTCTCAATCACTCTCTCATCCCTTCGCCGTCGTAGCTCAGCCCATCTCTTCCTCACTCTCTCAATCACTCTCTCGTCTCTGCCTCTCTCCTTCATCGCCGTCACAGCTCAGCCCAAATCAGAGCTCACCCAAATCTCTTCCTCACTCTCTCAATCACTCTCTCGTCTCTACCTTTCTCCCTTGTCGCCATCGCAACTCAGCCCAGATCTCTTCCTCACTCTTTCAATCACTCTCTCGTCTCTACCTCTCTCCCTCATCGTCGTCGCAGCTCACTCTCTGCCTCCTCCTCGTTGCCGTCGTTTGGTAATTTATTACCTCTAATCTGCTTTTTCTTTGTTAATATTTGCAAGTTGATTGTGGATGATGATATAGATCTGAAGTGGTGGTGTGTATATTGATTTGGGTCAATTGAAATGATTCAAATTTGGATATTATTAGTGTTTTATGAGCAAATAAATTTGGAGTGTTGGATATTAAAGTTCTAATAAGTATATTTTACAATTTTTGTTTGCAAGCACAAATGTGTTTAAATTTGTGCTTCAATCTTTAACCTGTGAAAGTTGTGAATCTTGTGATGGGTCTATTGTAAAAAATTGGTGAATTTCACTATTTCAGAAATTGTATGAAGTTGTGAATTTGTGATTCTGACTCTATGACTCTGTATATTAGTTTGTTAATTTGACTGTGTATGAAGTTGTGATTCTTTGACTATCTGTATTTCAAAAATTGATGGGTCTATGCGTGTTTGACTAGTTGTTTAGTCTTTTAGATTAAAATGGAAACAGAGACCGGGTCTACTCCATCATATGAAGTTGATTCCAATGTAGTGGAGTCTAGCTCAAGAGTAAGGGAAAAGGTTGATCCGGCTTGGGAACATTTTAGCCTTGGGACGGATGAGAAGGGACGGAATACTTTTACATGTATATATTGTAGGCAAACATATAAAGGTGGGGGCATTAATAGGATGAAAAAACACCTTGCGGGATAAAAGGTGATATTGGATCGTGTAAAAAGGTTTCTCATGATGTGAGATACCAAATGTTGGAATATGTGAAGGAGTTTGAGTTGAAGAAAAAAGCTGAGAAACAATGTCAAGAAGAAATGTTTAGTGTGCCTTCCACAAATAGTGATACGCAATAAGATGAAGATGTTCAAGAAGTATTTAGTAGTGGGTTGCCTAAAAAACTTGTTTTAGGTAAAAGAAAGGGTACAAACCCAGTAGAGCTTTACTTTGCTCCAAGAACTACTCCAGGAGCTCAACCTGGTCTTAAAAGTGTGTTCCAAAGTAAAGAAAGGGTGAGGCAAGCTGATATGGCTATTGCATGGTTTCTGTATGACAATTGCATTCCTTTTAATGTAGTGAATTCAGTGTACTACCAAAGGATGATAGATGCCATAGCTAGTGCTAGTCCTAGTTACAAAGGTCCATCTTATCATACTGTACGGGTCCCTTTGTTGAGGGATCAAAAGAAAGAGGTTCAGTTGTTGGTTGAGTCACAACGTAGGCATTGGGCAGAAGTTGGATGTACACTTATGGCTGATGATTGGACAAATACTAGACATAGGTCATTGATTAATTTCTTTGTTTATTTTCCTAGGGGAATGGTATTTGTAAAATCAGTTGATGCCTCAGATATTGTAAAGAGTACCAAAAACTTGTTTAAATTGTTTCATGAAGTAGTTACATGGGTTGGTCCAAAAAACATAGTTCACATGGTTACTGATAATGCTTCCAATTATGTATCTGCTGGTAAATTGTTGTGTGAGAAGTATAAAACTATTAGTTGGTTTCCTTGTGAAGCACATTGCCTGAATCTTGTGTTGCAAGATATGGGAGACATGCCTCATGTGGAGAGACTCAAAAAACGTGCATCCAAAATTATAGTTTTTATTTATAATCATGTGGCTTTGATTGCTTGGTTAAGGAAAAGACCTAGTTGGATAGATATTGTACGTGTAGGAGCAACAAGATTTGCAACTACTTTCCTTTCATTTGGAAGCTTTCATGTGCATAAGCATGACTTGCAAGCCTTAGTGACTAGCAAGTTCTTTGTGGACAATTAGGAATGGCAACGGTTCGGATTCAGGTCGGGTTTTTCCATACCCACACCCGACCCGTGGGGCAAGATCCGTGGCCCGAACCCGACCTGTTTAGGGTACTGAGTTTTTTTCTGGGGCCTAGCTGGGGCGGGCCCTATTTAGGAATTGGGCCCAATTCCTGGCCCAACCAAAAAAAAATTAAGCCCAGATTTTTTTTTTTTGGAAGAGAAATTTGTATTTCAATAACACAGGAAAAGGAGTAGAAACAAAGGCCAAAATCTAATTAAAACAACTTAGGCCAAATTGACATAAGTGAACTAAACAGGCGGTATAACACTCTTCTAGATTTTTTTTTTCCTACATTAAGCCTGCATATTCTAATTCAAGCCTAGATAACGTGGCCCAAATGCCAAATCAATCCAAATCATAGGCTACTAATCATAAATCAATAAATCACCTGTTAATTATAAATCTATAAATCAATAAACTATAACTAATATCATAATCATAATTCAATAAATCATAACTAAGATTTTAAATCAATAAATTACCTAGCTAAGATAACCATTTAATCATTAATCAACAAAATCATAACTAAAATCACCAACTAAAATAAGTCCAACAAGTCCAAGAAATAAGTATCAAAAGTCCAACAAGTCCAAGAAATTAAAATGCTACAAAATAAATCCCACAAGTTTAGAATAATTACAAACCAACAAATTAATCTAAGAAGTCTAAGAAATTAAAAATAAAAAAGCTACTAAATTAATACAAAGTATTTAATCTTCATCAATTGTGATATAACTCCCATCAACTGTGGCACAACTCCCATCATCTTTATTTGGTTCTCCATCATCAAGAATTGATTGAAATGTACTATCTCCAGATATAGTTGAAGAACCAAAAACAACAATGAATTAAAAAATGGAATAAACTTCATCAAATTGTAACTAGCAAATATAAAAACATAATTTTGATTTTATAAATAGAAATTAGACAATTGCTAACCGTTGATTTTACTCCATAACCAATTCTGAGCACACATCATTGCCTCTATAGTCTTGGGATGTAGCCTACTACGTGTGGACTTAAAAGTCTCCCACTAGTGCTAAAGGCAGCTTCTGAAGCAACAGTTGTGACGCAAATGGCTAAAATATCTTTTGCAATCCTTTGTAAAGTAGGATATTTAAGACCATTACTTTTCCACCATGCCAAAATATCAAAGTCTTCACTCCTTCCTTGATCAGCTTCAGCCATCAGGTAATAATCTCAAACCGCAATCACTGTCTTTATTAATCTTAATTTTCTTCATTTGTTTTTTTGTTTTTTGTTTTTATTTGGGTTAGTAAATGAAATATGAACGAATATTGGCATCAGTGTTGTATCAATATGTCTCTTATTTTTAAAGTGGAAACATGAGGGATACATTTAAAATCGGTCCTAGATTCTTCTTTCTCGTTTGTACTTTTTGCTTTCGGTTTCTTAGATTTTAAGATTTTACATTCGGATCATATATTATTGGCTTTTTTGACTATATATCTATCTTTTTGAAATGACATAGCAGAAATGATAAATGACACATGGTTTAGTTGTGGTGACCGAATGCAGTGTCATCGATTTTGTTTTCATCACTTTGTCTAATAGTTTGCTTAAATTCATAATTTTGTTTGGAGTGTTGTAGTGAATATTGTCTGTGATTTGTTCAAGTTATTTTATAATTATTCTTATTATTTTTCTAGGTTTGTTTATGTTCGTTCTCCACACACGAAAGATGTCCTTGCTGAAGTCCTTGTTGATTGTTTTTTAGAGTGGAACATTGATAGGAAGTTGTCCACAATAACCGTAGATAATTGTAGTACTAATGATGCCATGATAAGACTTCTCTTGAATAAGCTTGATACTAGTTCTGTTATGTTGGGTGGGTCTATGTTGCATATGAGGTGTGTTGCACATATTTTGAATTTGATTGTTCAAGATGAGTTGTCTCTTATTGGTGATGGTATTGAAAGGATTCGTGATAGTGTGATTTATTGGACTGGATCACCAAAAAGGAGGCAAAAAATTGAAGAAAATAAACGTTAATTGCGTGTTCAATGCACCAAAGAGTTAGTCTTAGATTGTAAAACTCGTTGGAATTCAACTTACTTAATGCTTTCTACTGCATTGATTTATATAGATGTTTTCTCGCGTTTGGCTAAACGTGAAACATCTTATACTTGTTTGCCATATGATCATGATTGGGAGATAGCCAAAGATATTTGTGGGAAGTTGGAGTTGTTTTATAGTGTGACTGAGTTTTTCTCTGGTCGTAAGTACCCCACAACTAATATATATTTTGCTTTGGTGTGTGAGTTGAAAATTGCATTGAATGAATGGAGTTTGTCTTCAAGTGAGATGATAAGTAAGATGGCAGAAAGCATGCTTGCTAAATTTAATTCTTATTGGGCTAATGTTAGTGTTGTTATGGCTGTTGCTGCTATCTTAGATCCAAGATATAAGATAAAGTTATTGGAGTTTTATTATCTTAACATTTATGGCGATAATTCTGATTTGGAGATTGAAAAAATTTAGAATCTTTGTTATGATTTTCTTGATGAGCATGGAGATGTAGATGAGTCTCCTGTAGGTAATGAAGGAAGTTCTCATATGCTTGCAAGTACTTCAAATCAAGTGGTACAAATAAAATTTAGGTTGATTGGGTCAATGTCAAGGTTTGATGGGTTTGTGAACAATAGTTCAAGTAGTTCAAAGAAACATGGGAGTGGCAGAATGGAATTTGATCATTCCATTGATGAGGGAGTGTTGAAGAGGAGTGAAGACTTTGATATTTTGGCANCGAACTCGACCCGAGACCCAACCCGAAACCTACCCAGTTAAAAAACCGGTTTCCTAAAATTACCAAAATACCCTCTATATATATATATATATACTATAATCTAACCCTAACTAATCCCTCATTTCTTCAGTTCAATCTTCACTCTTCAGCAGCCGCTGCAGCCCACTCATTTCAGCTCACTCAGTCCGTGTCCGACAGTCCCTCTCCCTCATTTCAACTCACTCCTACACTCCTCCCTCCCTCACACCTCAGTCCAACCCTCCCTCAGTCCGACCCTCCCACACTCCCTCAGTCACTGAGTCAGTCACGCCTCCCTCAGTCCTTGATCAGCTTCAGCCATCAGGTAATAATCTCAAACCGCAATCACTGTCTTTATTAATCTTAATTTTCTTCATTTGTTTTTTGTTTTTTGTTTTTATTTGGGTTAGTAAATGAAATATGAACGAATATTGGCATCAGTGTTGTATCAATATGTCTCTTATTTTTAAAGTGGAAACATGAGGGATACATTTAAAATCGGTCCTAGATTCTTCTTTCTCGTTTGTACTTTTTGCTTTCGGTTTCTTAGATTTTAAGATTTTACATTCGGATCATATATTATTGGCTTTTTTGACTATATATCTATCTTTTTGAAATGACATAGCAGAAATGATAAATGACACATGGTTTAGTTGTGGTGACCGAATGCAGTGTCATCGATTTTGTTTTCATCACTTTGTCTAATAGTTTGCTTAAATTCATAATTTTGTTTGGAGTGTTGTAGTGAATATTGTCTGTGATTTGTTCAAGTTATTTTATAATTATTCTTATTATTTTTCTAGGTTTGTTTATGTTCGTTCTCCACACACGAAAGATGTCCTTGCTGAAGTCCTTGTTGATTGTTTTTTAGAGTGGAACATTGATAGGAAGTTGTCCACAATAACCGTAGATAATTGTAGTACTAATGATGCCATGATAAGACTTCTCTTGAATAAGCTTGATACTAGTTCTGTTATGTTGGGTGGGTCTATGTTGCATATGAGGTGTGTTGCACATATTTTGAATTTGATTGTTCAAGATGAGTTGTCTCTTATTGGTGATGGTATTGAAAGGATTCGTGATAGTGTGATTTATTGGACTGGATCACCAAAAAGGAGGCAAAAAATTGAAGAAAATAAACGTTAATTGCGTGTTCAATGCACCAAAGAGTTAGTCTTAGATTGTAAAACTCGTTGGAATTCAACTTACTTAATGCTTTCTACTGCATTGATTTATATAGATGTTTTCTCGCTTTGTCGTTGGCTAAACGTGAAACATCTTATACTTGTTTGCCTTGTCATGATTGGGAGATAGCCAAAGATATTTGTGGGAAGTTGGAGTTGTTTTATAGTGTGACTGAGTTTTTCTCTGGTCGTAAGTACCCCACAACTAATATATATTTTGCTTTGGTTTGTGAGTTGAAAATTGCATTGAATGAATGGAGTTTGTCTTCAAGTGAGATGATAAGTAAGATGGCAGAAGAGTCTATTTAGAGTGAAGCAAGGATCATCTGCTTGCTTAATTTAATCTTATGGCTAATGTCTAGTTTGTTTCAATTTGTGGTCTTTGCAAGTTCAATCCTCAGATAGGAGTATATATGGATTGCAAGATTGACATTTGATATGAACAGTGCAAGACAACTATTGAATTTTGACATGGTGCAATAGTAATGGCCGAGTGCACAACTGTTGAAAGGACTAGCATTGCCAACGTGCAGGGCGACTTTGACACAGTATCCTCATTACACCGGGAGGTGCCACAAGATATTGGAAGTTTATTTCTAACATTTCATCCCAGGAAGATAATTGCTAACTGTGGAAGAGATTGCATAAACGCAATTTACGAATCCTTGATTTGATGAATTTTTCTTTGACAACGTGATGAGCATGCTGGCTATTACTATATCAGGCAAATAGCGTGGTCGGTTTTTTTAATAAAACTCGGACCCGCTTTGTGTTTTTTTTTTTTTTAAATCCATACCCGACCCTATTCCTAATCAGACCGGGTAAAACCTAGCCCATTAGGGTCGGGCTAGGCCAGGTACCCATGGGTTGGGCAAAAATTGCCATCCCTATGGACAATAGATTAGCAAGAGAGTCAAAGGCAAAAGAAGTAGTTTCTATCATTTTGGATAATTCTTTTTGGGATGATATTAATGTTCTTGTCAAGATTTCATCGCCACTCATTCGTTTGTTACGGATTGTTGATTCTAATCAAAGGCCTGCAATAGGATATGTGTATGAGGGCATGCATAGACCACGGTTGGGAATCAAGAAGATCTTCCGAATGAAGAAGCACTTGTACAAGCCATACACCTCAATTATAAAAAACCGTTGGGACAAACATTTGTGTAAAGATCTTCATGCTGCTGCATATTGGTTAAATCCTGCTTTTCAATATGATGAGGAGAATTTTTGTCGGAAACTAGCAGTACATATGGCTGTTTTGGACTACAGTAGGACAAAATATGATGGTGACAAAGAAAAGGTAATTAAGGAAACCCAATATTTTCGAGACCGTATTGAGAGCTTTGATAAAGATCTTGCATTGTCAACAAGCACAACTACTCATCCAGGAGAGAAGTAATTAGTTTTCTTTAATACTATAAACAAACCTTAGTTTTTTTTGTTCATATTGAAAATTAGTTTTGTCACTATAGTTAGAATAATTGAATTGATTATTCAATTGAAAGTTTGTTTGTTTATGTTGATTAATATTAGATTACGTTGTGTTATGAAAATTAGATGAATGGTGGAAGTTGTGGGGTGCTGATACTCCAAACTTTCCAAACTTGCAAAAATTGGCAATTAGAATCCTTAGCCAAACTTCTGCCTCTTCTGGATGTGAGCGTTTTTGGAGTTTATTTGACCAAATACATTCTAAGAGGAGGAATAGGTTGGAGCATTAAAGGCTCAATGATCTTGTGTTTGTTCATCATAACTTGCGATTGAGACATAGGTAACTAAATGCTATATCTTGTTATTATATTAATTTTTAAGAAGTCATTTATATAATGTAATTGTTAGTTACTAATTATGTTCAAATTCCAATAATGAGCATGACATTTTATGATGCAAGCTTTACAACAAAAAGTTTAATTTTGACCCCATTGATTATTCAAGTATCAACAAAACTGATTTTTGGGTATTTGTGGAGGAGGAAGACCCATATCTTAATTATGAAGAGTTGGAGAATGCAATTTATGAAAAGGGTGCATATCCAGTAAGTGAAGGGCCTTCTTCTAATATTGAAGGTTAGTTTATACGTAAACAATTTAATAACCTATAGTGATTTTTCTTTTATTTTTTTCAAACTTTTGTAAACATTATAATGATTTTTCTTTTTATTTTGTTCAAACTTGTGTGTAGAATCTGTAGATGATAGTAGTGAGGTTGAAGGAATTGATTTGGGAACATTTGGACAACCTGTTGGCCCTCTTCCTGGATTTCCAGGAAATGATGATAAGCACTATAACTATCATGACATTGATGATTTATGGTCATAATAACTCTGTTTGAACTTTGAAGTTCTATTTTTTATTTTAGAAATATTTTCTATGTCTTTTTGTAAGACACTTTGTGTAACTTGGAGTTTGAAGTTTTATTATTGTTTTTTAGAAATAAGTTTTTATGTATTTTTGTTAGAAACAATGTGTAGTTGTGTTTGTGTACTGTAACTTGGAAAACATTATTATGAGAAACAAGTTTGTACACACAGTTGTATTATAAGAAACAATGTGTAGTTGTATTTTGGATTAACAAACACTGTTAATGCACACAGTTTATGCATAGTGTTTGTACAAGTTATGTTTGGATTAACAATTTTTTATGCACACAGTTTATGTTAATCCAAACACAAACATAGTTTATGCACAATTTATGTTTGAATTAACATTGTTTTATGTACACAGTTTATGCACAGAGTGTGTAGTTATGAGAAACAATGTATAGTTTATGACAGTGTGTAATAATGTGTAGTTGTGTACTATATTTTTGTAAGTTTTATGTATTTTTTAGAAATAAGCTTCTCTAAATGTATTAGACTATTTTAGTTAATTTTTCTATTTTTTTTATTAATTTAATGTTTTTATATATATTTAAAATAATTATTAAATTAATTATGACATCATCACGGTTCGACCCCAGTTCAACCTTGTTTCGACCTTAAAACCATTGAACCTCTCCCTTTTACGGATCAATGAACGGTCTGGGTCTGAAAACCTTGCCTACAAGTACGCTTTCATCCGGGAATTTCGGGCTTCAAAGTTGCCCTGGACTTGGTTAACAACCAACCGAGAATCTGAATATATCTCCACATCTTGCGCTCACATTTCCAAAACAACTTTCAATCCGGCGAGTAAGGCCTCGTACTTGGCTTCATTATTAGAGGCCCTAAACCGCAGCCTAAAAGAATGCTCCAACTGTATTCCTTCAGGAGTAATAATGACAATCCCGGCACCAGCCCCTAGGGCACTTGATGCTCCATCTACGAATACCTTCCACGGGCGACTCTCCACATGACAAACCATTCCCCTGTTGTTCTTAGGAGAAAACTCTACAACAAAATTAGCAATGACTTGGCCCTTCACCGAACTTCACGGCCTGTACCGTATGTCAAAAGAACCTAGCTGAGGCCCCCACTTAGCTATTTGGCCTGTGAAGTCTGATCTCTTTAACAACGACTATAAGGGATACTCAGTGAGGACATATATAATATGAGCCTGAAAATAATGCGGCAACTTCCTCATAGCATGTATTAGGGCTAACACCAACTTCTCCAAGGTTAAGTACCTTGTCTTGGCATCAACCAAAGTCTTATTGATGTAATACATAGGTTGCTGCACTCCTTGGTCCCTTAACAGCACGACACTCACAACATGATCGGACATTGACAGGTACATGAATAAATCCTCCCCGGGCTCCAAGGCCGTTAGCATAGCTGCTTGCATCAAATAATCCTTCAAATACCAAAAAGCTTTATCTCATTCCTCATTCCACTGAAATCCTTTCCATTTCTTCAGAAGTTGATAGAATGGTCAGCAACAATCAGCGAATTTGGAGATGAATCGGTTAAGGGCAGCTAGCATCCCAGTCAATACTTGTACTTCTTTCAGATTGCTCAGCAGCTTGATGTTCTTCACAGCTTCGATTTGGTCGGGGTTGACCTCTATTCCCTGATTAGTGATTAGATATCCCAGGAATTTTCTAGCCCCCACACCGAAAGGGCACTTCTCAACATTAAGGCGTAACTTATGCTACCGAAGCACCTCAAACACCCCCTAGAGATCCTCTATATGCCACACTTCTTGTTTACTTTTCACCACCTTGTCATCAATGTACACTTCGACCATACACTCTATTTTATCCTGAAACATCCTCGTCATTATCTGTTGGTACATAGCCCCGGCATTTTTTAACCCAAAACGCATCACAATGTAATGAATGTTGGCATCCGGGGAGATGAATGCTGTCTTTTCTCGGTCTTCAAGTGCCAGGATGATCTGATGATACCCCTAAAAGGTGTCCAAAAAGCTCATCCTTAAATGTCCGTACGTGGCATCTACTAACTAGTCGATCTTCAGCATGGGAAACGGGTCTTTTGGGCATGCTCGGTTCAAATCTGTAGACCCTCCATTTGCCGTTCTTCTTCTTCACTACCACGGTATTTGCTAACCATTTTGAGAAGAAGATTTCCCTTATCGCCCCAGCCTCCTTCAGCCTTTAAACTTCCGCCTTCATTGCCTAAGCATGCTCCTTGGCTAATCTCCTCGGCTTCTGCTTCTTAGGAGGGAATGAAGGGTCTACGTTAAGTCTATGGACAATGAATTCGGGATCCACTCTAGGCACTTCATATGGACTCCATGCAAATACATCTATATTCTGCATAAGGAATAACAACACCTCTATCTTATACTGGTCCTTCATGCCTTCTCCTACTTGGAAGCACTTACCAACATCTGACAATATCACCTTCCATCTTGTTTGACCACCTGAAGTATGGTTCGTTTTTAATCTTGTCTACAATCCTATGCACCAACTCCTTAAATGTTACATTTACCTCCCCTACTTGTGCTTTTGGCTCCTGAATCCTCAAACCCCCCCGAGTCCTAGGTGGAAAACCACCTTCTCGAGGACGATTTATCATTCATGCTTTACATTTGCTCTGTAGCTGGTCATCCTCTAGTCATTTGTACTCTTCAATACGCGTCATTAGCTGCCTCATGTCCTCGGGAGGCTTCTTAGTCAATGATTCCCGTAGTCCAGAATTCTCAGGCAATCCCATCCTAAAAGTGCTTGCCACAATCTTCTTGTTGCCCCCGCTAATCTCATTGTAAAGTTCCCAGTACCGGCTAGCATAACTGTGAGGGTTTCTCCTACCCTCATTTTCATGGATAGCAAAGCGTCTACCGGTTATGGTACCCGACTGCAAGTTACAAACCGAACACCAAACTCCTGTATCAACTTGGTAAAATTATGGATGGAGCCCTTCTGCAACCCATTAAACCATCTTAAAGCGGTGGGACTGAGGCTTGAGGGAAATACCTTGCACATTAGCGCATCATTATGAGTGTGCAAAGACATCATCTGGATATACTGGCTGACGTGCTCTACCGGATCCGTTTCCCATCATAGGAATTGAATGGAGGGCGTGTAAATCTGTTTGGCATCAGGGCCCGCTCAATGTCATCTAAGAACAGTGACCGAGTAACTCTGCATAGTGTGCGGCTCATTGCATCCATGGCGGCATTATGGAGCCATCGTTCTCTTGGGGAATCTGAACCCCGGTCTGCATATTCCTATGAACATGAACGGTCTCAGCGTTGACGGGATTCCTGTGATTGCGAATGGTCTCGGCATTGACGGGACTCCCATGAATGTGAACGTTCTTGGCGTCGACAGGACTTCCATGCATGTGAATGTTCTTGACATTGACGGGAACCAGATTGATTGGACCCCGTCCTATAATGATCTTCCCCCATATCAGGTCTCCCCTCTCAGTTGTCTCGGTCCCTTCTTCGGTGCCTACCCCCTGCTTCCAACTCTAGATCTCTTACCAGCCTGTGTAACCACTCAAGATTCTCATCTCTCTCGTCAAATTGCTCGTGCCCTGAAGCACCCAATATCGTCCATTGCGTTTGGTACGACCCCTCTGTTGGGAAATTTAGACCTCAATTGATAAAATTAACAAGTTTTAAATCCAAGTTGTTAATTAGATTTATTATGAATAAAACTTGTTAAACCAAACAAACATCAATATCATGTCAAAATCATGCAGTGAAAAAATAAATAAGACAAGATATAATGACCTGGGAAAACCAATGAAACAAACTAGTTTCACAGTAAAAAACCTGGGGGGAAACCTTCCTGAAAAGCAATCTACTGTTGTAAAGAGAAGTTTCATATCTAGTACAAAACCTTTTTCCCTAGACTCTACAATCCCCATAGATGAACTCACAGCAAAAACCTTCTACCGCTTCAGAACATTTAAACTCTTCAATATATGAACGCTACCCTTTTGCACGAATCCCAATACGTGACTAACCAATTACACGGATCCCAATATGTGACTTAATCACCAACTAGAAGAAGATTGTTGACTACAAAGTTCTTCACTTCATTAACAATGAAGATCAAGAAGCACTTGGTTACAAAACTCTAAGGCGCAAAGACGCAGTAGCTTCCTTCAGAGAGAATAAGGCATCGGTCACCTTTTGCATATGTTCTCCTTGTATTCTCTTATGTAATGACCTCTAAAATAAGCCTTATATAGGTCTAAGGTTGTGAGAAAAGAAACCCTACACATACATGTCATCATGGGCTGAAAATCAGATCTGAAAATCTGAATTCCCATAACCTCGATCGATCGGGAGGTGTCGAGGAGGTGTCCAGCTTTAAACTTCAACATATACAGCTATCGAGAAGTTATCGAGGAGTTGTCGAGGAGACAAGAGCTTTCTCGATCGATCCACCAGCTATCGAGAAGCTATCGAGATTGTGATAAGAAGAAGTTGAAAATCTCGATAGATAGCCTAGCTGTCGAGAGGTGTCGAGCAGCTATTGAGATATCTGTCCGCAGGTGTCGAGCTATCTGTCCAGCTTTATTGAATAGCTTTTCTTCACTTGTTTCTTGGTCCAATCTTCATGGCTTTAATACTAGACTTAAACAACATGTTTCTTGAAGTATTAAATACATCCTAGACCCAATTACAAGTAAAATGTGTTTTGTCAAAGGATTAGCCAACTACATAAATATTGACATATGTTCCTAACATGAATCACACATGTCCTAACACCCTTTCTAAGGCCGGACCACTCTTCCTCTTGTTCATGATCCCTATCTTTACGTCTCTTTTGCCTCCGTTCTCGCCAGGTGGATCCTCGAGAAGATCCCATTGAATCGCTTTCAACGTCACTCCCGGAACGTCTTTTAGACATTTTCCCACACGTGAGTCTCAGTTGAACCACAGCTTTGTAAGAGATTCTCATAGATGGCACCAATTGTGCGCACCCAGAATGGGCTTAAAGGGCTAGCTCACTCTTAGGCTCACAATATATTTATAATGTGGGCTTCGAATTTCCTACTTTGGGTGATTCTAGCTAAGAGACCCAACGATTTCTCTCAAGCCTTTGTATTGCTTCCCTCTCACTCGTATGACTCTATTGCTCTCAACTATCAACTTTCTTCAGAGCTCTCTCCACCAACCCCTTTCCCTTCCTTGGCTTCTCATATTTATAGCCAAGCATGAGTGGAGGGATTATGATTTCTTTCAAAATTAGTGGGATAGGAGGTCCAATGTCATTAATTATAGGTGGGTGTTTAGGTGGGAGTGGATTTGAAACTGGTTCCCACTCCAGTGAATATGCTCAGCAGTAATATTCCCCAGGGCACTGCCGTACATACGAGGGATAGCGTATCCGAACACCTTTCTTCTTGCTCGGGGTGATTCACCGAACAAGGACCAGGTGTGAAATGTAGATTGCCTACATTTGTGGCATTTGAGCAGTACAAGGCTTGGGTCCGTGGCATTTGTGGGTTCCGGCTAGAGTCTTGGGTGGAAAGAGGTTAGGCCCATGGGCCACATTGTTGAGTTAGAATCCAATGCCCAAATGGATTGGGCACCATAGTGCCGTACAGTTCCCAAACATAGTTTTAGTAATAAAATTATTTGTCACTAAATATGATTTAATAAACTAAAGTGTTTTTAGGGACGAAACATTTTCGTCACTGAATAGTGTTTTTAGTGAGGAAAACATTTAGTGACGAAACATTTTCGTCGCTAAAAGTTTCTTTTTTCTAAAAAACAAATCGGACTTTTAGTGACGAAATTTTTCGTCACTAGTTACTAGGACTTTTAGTGACGAGGTTTCAGTGACGAAATGAGTTTCGTCACTAAAAAGTCCAATTTCGTCACTAAAGGTCCTTAGTGACGAAAAACTGGACTTTTAATGACAAATTTTTTCGTCATTGAAAATACATTTTGCTATAGTGTAAAATACCTAAATTAGATATAGGAGCTACTACCTGTGCTTATCTTGGTTATGCAATTAATAGTGCAACCTATAGAATTTTTTTTTTTTTTTTTAATCTTGAAAACAAAATAATTTTTGAATTTGGTGATGCAATTTTTCATGAAGAAAATTTTCATTTTAAATTGAAAAATAGTGGGGGTGAAGAAAATATTTTGTCACAAACTTGTTCTTCTACTTCTCCTTTACAAAATCAAGAAAATTTTGAACTGGAACCTAGAAGGAGTAAAAGAGCTAGAGTTGAAAAGGATTTTGGTCCTAATTATTATGTTTTTAACATTAAGGAAAGTCCTCAAAATTTAAAAGATGCTTTGATATCACTTGATGCTATATTTTGGAAAGAGGCTGTAAATGATGAGATGGAATCTCTAATTTCTAATAGAACTTGGAAATTAGTAAATCTTCCATCGGGTTGTAAGACCGTAGGTTGTAAATGGTCCTTACAAAAAAGTTAAAACTAGATGGATCAATAAATAAGTTTAAAGCTAGGCATGTTGCAAAAGGCTTTAAACAGAAAGCCGATCTATCTCTTTGATACACTTTCTCGGATAACAAGAATTTCATCTATTAGATTGTTAATTTCTATTACTGCAATTTTTGGTTTGAAAATTCATCAAATGGATGTAAAAACTATTTTTCTAAATGGGAACCTAGAGGAAGAGATTTATATGGATCAACCCGAAGGCTTTGTAGAGTCTAGACAAGAAAGCAATGTATGTAAGCTAAATAAATCCCTATATGGCTTAAAATAGGCACCTAAACAATGGCATGAAAAGTTTGATTCTTGCATGATTAAGAATAGTTATAAATCAAATGAATGTGATAAATGTATTTATTCTAAATCATGGAATAATTTACATGTTATTATTAGCCTCTAAATGGATGATATGTTGATTTTTAGCTTAAATATACATGTTATAAATGAGACAAAAAAATGCTTAAAAGTCTTTTTGATATGAAAGATCTTGGTGAGGCTAATTTTATTTTGGGCATGAAAATTACAAAAACATGTGATGGAATATTTCTTGATCAATCACACTAAGTTGAGAAAATTTTGAAAAAAATATAATTTTCATGGTCACAAAAGTGTAGCTACTCCTTTCGATTCTAGTGTTCATTTATTTTCAGTGAATAATGATGATAAGATCTTTAATCAAAAGGAATATGCTAGCATCATTGGTAGTTTGCGTTATGCTACTAATTGTACTAGACCTGACATTCATGTGCAGTAGAAGTGCTTAGCAGATTTACTAACAAGTCTAGTAAATATTATTGGCTAGCTATTGAGCGAGTCATGAGGTGTTTAATTGGTACCAAAAGCTATGGCTTATTTTATAAAAAGTACCCTGCTGTGATTGAAGCTTTTAGTAATGCCGATTAGAATACTTTGTCAGATAATTCTCTCTCTACAACTAGTTATATTTTTACCTTAAGTAGTGGTGCTATATGTTGGAAATTTAAAAAGCAAACCATAATTGCTAATTCAACAATGGAAGCTGAATTAATAGCATTAGCTTTAGCTAGGGAAGAGGCAAATTGGCTTAGAGATTTTTTATATGAAATTCCATTTTGGGAAAGCCAATTCCACCTATATTAATTCATTGTGATAGCACTACCGCAATTGGTAGAGTTAAAAACCGTTATTACAACGGTAAATCCAAACTTATAAGAAGAAAGCATGGTACCGTGCGATCTTATTTGAGTAGTGGCATCATAATTGTGGATTATGTTAAATCTAATGATATTCTTGTAGATCCATTTACCAAGGCCTTGGTAAAAGATAGAATCTAGAATACATCGAGGGGGATAGTACTAAAGTCCATAGAATCATGAGCCATGTATACAGATACCCAACCCAAGGACCAAAGATCTTGAGAATTGGGTTCAATGGGAAAAACGAACCATACGATGGTCATAAGAAATGCATTATTTATTTCATTATTTATTTATTTTTTAAATAATTTTTTGATTGTTCATCCCTATGATGTAAGTGCATTTATCATGTAATGTGAAGAGGTTAAGTAAAAAACTCTTAATGAAATTTGTAGCTCGTATGAGTGGGGTGTCAGAATTACAAGAGCACCATTAACAAAATTTCACCTATGTGAGTGTGGGGGTGGGGCCACTCCCTATGAGATTTGGACTTAATCTCAAATACACTCATGAAACTAGGATCAGCACACAGCTGTAGAGTGCTAGCTATAAAAGCTCATGTCAACACCTGGGTTGTTATGTGTAAGCAGTGACGCTTAATTTCCCTAAAATAGTCATAGTTCAAGTCAGAGACCACTATGACTTTGGAGTTGAGAAGCTAGTGATGCAGAGCACACCTTCATGATGCATAGTGACCTATTTTTTCCTGGTAATCTCTCTTTAACTAAAATTTTTAATATTAAAATGAGTGGGGGATTGTTGGAACATTTTAATATTAATTAATTAAAATGGATTTATATTACAACATAAATATAATGTTATGGGAGTTAAAATGGAAAATAAGGAGTTAGTGGAATGTTTAAATCCCACATTGAAAAGGAGAGAGACTATTTTATTCTTTTTAATTGTGGTGATTAATAGGCTAATATGTATTGTAGCAATTTGTGGGCTAGATACATTTAGAATAATTTCTATATTCATTGGTGAGAAAATGACCTTTTTTATTATGGAAAAATGAAGAGTCATTCACCCACTTAATGGATTAGCTGTTGGGCCTATTTATTCTTCAGAAACTCCTTATCTCATCCTTTAATTGTATAACTCCAGCCCATCAGATTTATGTCCAGCCATTAAACTTGTAACGCTCACTACATCAGAATAATGGATCTAATTAATCATATTAATTTGAGTAATAATTTTGTGAGGCCCATTGAGCCTATAAATAGACTCTTTTAGACCCATCCAAGTAACTGCAATATAATAACCTTAAAACACCAAAAAAATCTAGCAATTACAAGCATTCTTATACACTAAAAAATAGAGAGGTTCTTGGTAAAAAAGAGTGCTCTTTTTGGTAGAGTTTTGGGTTTAAACACTTTGTGCAGAGGTTGTTCTAGACATACAACATTTGTTGGGTTGTTATATCCTGGGAGAGGCAAGATGGACAATGTCTGCACTGGTTACAAAGCTTAGCCAATTAAGGGCTTGAATCTCCTTAAAAAGAACGAGTAATGCGCCTCAGTCCAAATAATGTTGTGTATTTTTTCTTTCTCATCAAATTAATAATATTCAGAAGTATTATTCAATTTCTTTTTTGTGTTATTTCCATTATTATTGTGTTTGCACCAACACTTCATATTAAGGGTGTTTTTTTTTTTTTTTTTTTTTTTTTTTTTTTATGTTTAATTTCTAAGTCTATAACTACCACCTCGATATTTTCTCTCTAACATGGTAAAAACGCAACAACTCCATGGACATAGACAAATTGTTGAACCACGTAAATCTTGTGCAATGTGAGTATTTGTCTTTCACAATTTCTTTCTCTATTTTTGTCTTTCACAGGTTCAAGAATTAGGTTAAACTCTTAACACAAGAAACATTACTCATTGCCCAAAATCAATGATGGAGCTAGGATTTGAGCAGGGGGATGGGAGGCTCTCTCTCTCTCTCTCTCTCTCTCTCTCTCTCTCTCTCTCTCTCGATAGGGAACAAAGTTTATAACAAAATTTGTGTGTCAATATATATTTTTGTGTGTATCCACACATGCACACATACACATAGATATAAATAACTATGAGATAAAACATTGGTATCAATAATCATAGATCTATAATTAATAAAAAGAATTATATTATAAACATATAAAATTCTATAAAATGTAATTGTTTATACATAAATCTTCATGAAGAAAACAAAATTTATCATTTTTCAAAACTAATGGTAACGTTCTTTTATATATTTTTATATATAAACACACACATCACACACTAAAGAAGAATAAAAGGAAATTAAAGTAATAAGAGGGTTTTTTAGGAGACTTGTGTTAGGTTCTAAATATTCAAGTATAAATGTTTAGGTTTTAAATGACTTTTTTGTTAACAAACCGTGTACATAAACTTGTCTAAGAATAGATCTTAGTATCTATGAAGTGTATTAGACATTGCTCAAAGTGCATTAGACATTAGTTGTAGGTTCAGGAAGTGAAAAACTAAAGAGCTCGATTGATCGAGAGAAAGGCTCGACCAATTAAGATGTGATCTGCATAATTTTAAATAAAGCCCGTTAGCCCGTCAAATGTTTAGGGTTTCAGTCCAGACTTACTTGGTATATAAGGAAAACCCTAATTCACGTTTTTCAAGTTTTGAAGAGCTACTCTTTTGAGATCTGTGAGGTTTTGTGTCTTCTACTCTTTCAAGCATCTACCGGAGATCATTCCTATACTATAAGTACCGGTAGAACAAAGTTGCAGCCCAAGCTTTAGATATCAAGCATACTGAAGATCAAAGACAGGAACTTAAGGTTCATGTCGGAGTAGATTCACATCAAAGAAGTCTGAGGGTTTCATAGCTAGATTTGGTAATCATAGTTAAATTTACTACAAATTAAATATTCTTGACTGTAAACTTTTATTTGATATAGTGGATTGTTCTTCTTAGGATTGGTTCCCCTAGGTTTTTTACTTTGAAATTAGTTTGTTTCATTGATTTTCCTAGGTCATCATATCTTTCTTATTTAATTTTCCGCTGCAAGATATGTGTGATAAATGTTTAACCTAGATCTACATAATTGGCTTAAGTATGAACTTGGCAATAAAATTAGGTTAGAAATTGTGTGTTCAAGGGTTTTAAAACTAACAACTTGGCTTGGTTCCAGTTTTTCCAGTGCATTAGCCCTATTGCGATGGTGATACGTGGTCAAAAGTAGATATGTGCATCATTTCAATAGGTTTAGTACACTAGAGCATTGGACTCAATCTTCACTTTTTTATTTCCCTTTTATTTGTTGAGATAATTGTTAAAATATTCATTTTAAAGATGCTAAATATTTAATTATTGTAATTTGTTGACATATGTATCTATAGACTGTATTTTATTTAAATGAAAATTATGTTTATTTTTAGACTTTCTTAAATATATATGTATATTATCAATTATGGGAGCCAAAATGATAAGGTTTTTTAAAAAAATTTCAAACTATTTAGGATATTTCCAAAAAATATGTTTTAAGGGGGCCTCCTCAAGTGGCTCCGCCACTGTCATTAACACTCCGTTTATTTCGATGTAAAATATTTTCAATTGTAAAATATATTACATTGAAAATATTTTCCATAAAATATTTTCATTTTACATGTTTGATAGTATACGTGACAATGTTTAGGAAATCATTTTGTAAAAATTTTCCAATCTCACTATCCATCGGATCACTGCAAAATCCAACCAAATCAAAGCAAAATTTTGTGTACTTGGAGCTATTGAAGTATCACTAGTAAATCCAAAGTCACAACCTAAGAAAAAAAAATGCTGCAACAATCATCAGATCCAACCCACCAAGCTGCACACAAAACCCATCAAACAACCCAAGTCATCCATGAAGCCACCGTCAATCAACCACTATGACAAATGAAATCCATCAAACAACCCATGTCGTCGTCAAGCCACCATCACCTTGCCTTTGCCACTGACAAGAAATGCAAACCATACCCAAAATCCATCAACACAAAAATCATCCACTCACCATATCCACCGTAATCCGACCCACCAAAAGCAACTCTGCCACAATATGACCCCTAGAAACTCAACTCAACAATCTTAGAGCAAGTGGAGATCTATTCGATAAATGGTTCTAATCTCTTCAATTTTTTTCTTGCAATTGAAGGGTATTTTTGCAGCTGAAGAATCGGGTCATATTTAGTAGGGAGTGGCACCACTGGTGGTCTATTTTTGGTGGGTGTTGTCGTTGGTCTCACTGGTTTGGCTTGGGAGAGTTTAAGAATGGGAGAGAAGAAGTGTGAGAGAGTGAGAGAGGAACTGAGGAGAAGAGGGAGAAAGGATTGGGAGAAAGGGAGTGAGAATTTTGTAAAATGTTTTACAGTTGATTTTTTGGTAAAATATTTTACAAGTTTTTATGCACAAACTTTGGTCAAATTGAAAATATTTTACAACTTTGACTATATTTTACATGCAAACAAACACTTGAAAATAGGAAAATATTTTACATTGAAACAAACGGAATTGCATGTTATTTATATTTTTAACACACAGGTCAAATTTCGTGCTATTTGGATGTTATTTACTATTCGATCTATAAACTTATATTTTTGAGAATAACTTAAGACTACAAAAATTTAAAATTTAAACATTTCATTAATAACATAGTTATTAATCTTTAATTTTCTAGAAATTTTGAAAGCATGAAGAATATAAAAAGAAAATGTAATCCAATGGTAGACTTGTCAAAATTTACATTTAATAATAATAAAATATTGAGTGGAGACATTGTAGTCATTGGCTACAACCAAAATTTTCCATTCATAAGTGTCTAATGTGTAGCATTTTAAATTTGAGTGGAACTAGAAATATTACAAAATTTACTATAGGACCTTTACAAACTATTATGTCATCAACTACCAAAAAAAAAATAAATAAAATTAACATATAATTTATTATATTATTAAATCCACTAATTATTCATTATCATATCAATTTGCCTACCTTTGGCTATAAAATTTGTAATCTTTTTAATATTTTTCCTTTACTTTTGTCAGTCTTCAATGCCAAATTATTGAAACAAATCTGTGATATATACATATAACGGCTCACATTGCTAGACAACAACTTGAACTTAATAAATTAATTAATTCTATTTATATTTTGTTATATATATATATATATATATATGTGGGGGAAAATGGACTTTTGCCCTTATTTTTAAAAATATCTAGCACAATGTCCTTATTTTGAAACTATTAAGCACAGTGTCCCTATTTTGAAACTCAATTTTTAGAAAATCGAGTTTTAAGTAAGTTTTAATCATCTAACAGGTGCTCCTCCAGTGTGGCAAAAACTTACCAAGTTCTAGTTTTTAAAAATAGGGACAATTTACTGGATATTTAAAAAAATAAGGGCAAAAACCCATTTTCTATATATATATATATATATATATAATTGAATCCTAGGACTCTGTTGAAAATACCAAAAGATATTAATTGAGTTAGAAGGTTGTTGGTTATTAGTTTTATAATTATCCAAGGACAAAGTTTAACTACAAAATTGGTTGTAGTCTAAGGTTACAACTTTACTCAATAAAATAAATATTACTACATATTTTGAAAATCTAACTATTGAATTGAATGTTTTTTATGTTCTTAATACACAATCAAATTTTGTTTCAATTGGATATATTATTTATTATATGATAAGCTTATATTTTATGCATAATTTTAAATTACAAAAACTTGCAATTTAGACAATTTATTGATGATATAACTATTGATCTTTGCAAACATGGAAGATAAAAGAAGAAAATGTAATTTAATGGTGGATTTGTCAAAATTTACCTCCAATAAAAAGATACTTAGTAAGATTGTAGTCTAATATTGTTAAGACATATGTAGAACTTGTTAGAACATATGTCATGTAGAATTAGCTAATCCTTTGACAAAACGCATTTTATTTGTAATTAGGTAGATTTAGGATGTATTTAATACTTTAAGGAACAAGAGTTCAAGTCTAGTATTGAAGTCATGCAAATTTGTACAAGAATCAAGTGAAGAAGTGTTGTTCATTAAAACTCGACAGATGTATCTATCGAGATTTAATATGTGATTCTCGACAGCTCTCGATAGACGCTGTATCAATCGAGAATTATGAAATTCAAATTTCTAGATTTGTTTTTCATGCATATTCAAGCTATTTGTGTAGGGTTTCTTTTCTCACAATCCTAGACATATATAAGGATTATTTTAAGGGTCGTCTAAGATGATGCAACTTGATGCAAAGTGATTATTCACTCAAATTGTGACCAGAGACAATTTGTCCTAGTTCATCTTTCTTTGTAGAAGTTACTACGTCTTTGCGCTAAGGGTTTTGTGACCAAGGAATTTCTTGATATTTATCGTGTGGATGAACTGAAGAACTTTGCAGACAACATTTTTCTCAAGTTGGTGTGGTAGCTACATACTAGGATCTGTACATCAATTGGTTAGTCACGTACTTGGAGCCGTGCATTGAAATGATAGATTGTCACTACATTACAAGTCCAATTGTGTATTATGGTAAAAGTTCAACTATATGTTGGTATAAGGTACTCAGATTTCTTTACTTATAACCGCTTGTTTTGATAATAATAGATTCTCGGAAGTGGTGATTTTAAATTCACCCAATGAAGTTTGCCTCGGTAGTTTTCTCAATTCGTAAACAAATCACCTGTGTTAAATTTATTTTCCGCTGCATTTAACTTGGTTGGTGATTTGTTTATGCTACTACGTTTATTGCATCTAATTGAACTTAATTAATTCATTTGGCTAATTAATTGATTAATTTACCCAATGAGTTAATACATTCTTGGTCTATCAAATATTACAACTAATTTTGTAACTAAACTTTTATCTTATCAAATTTTAAATTAAAAAATATATATAAAAAATAAAAAAATAAAACTAGGAATTTGATAATGACCGAGACAAATGTATACAAAAACTATGTGAAAAGAGCATTCTAGATTTCTAGTGCCACGTGTAATGCATTATTACTATTTATAATTTCTATTCTTTTTTTTCTTTTTTTTTTTTGACTACTACGTGTAATGCATTTTTTTTTCTTTTTTAATTTCTATTCTTTGAGCAAAATTCATCCTGTTGTTGATAGTTGACGCATGACAGTTGACTCAGCATAATGAGGTAGTACATACTATGTAATTAAAGATTATTGAGATCCAGGGAATAGAGCGTAATACAGGCAATGCTCAAGAAGAAATGGAGGATTCTCTTCCTCTCCATGTCTGCCATGTACAGACTCTCTCCATATTCATCAACAGGTCACATGTACTTCTCCACTCCATAGCATTAGCTTTCTTGATTTACTATAGAATCTCTTTTCTCTTCCAAGACCAAGATCCCAATGCCAAAGCCACACACTTATTTCTACCATGGCTTCTTGTCTTCGCTTCTGAGCTCCTTCTCTCTTTCATATGGCTCCTCGACCAAGCTTTTCGGTGGCGTCCAGTTACTCGGACAGTCTTTCCCGAGAGATTGCCAGAGGATGATAAGCTCCCAGCGATTGATGTGTTCATATGCACCACGGATCCAGACAAGGAACCAACGGTGGAGGTGATGAACAGTGTGTTATCCGCCATGGCACTTGACTACCCGCCCGAGAAGCTTCATGTATATCTTTCAGATGACGGAGAGTCTCCTATAACTTTGTATTGTATGAAGGAGGCTCGCTCGTTTGCAAGGTGGTGGCTTCCTTTTTGTAGGAAATACAGAATTAAGACGAGGTCCCCAGAGGCTTATTTTTCAGGTTCAAAGGATGATGACGAAGGTTCTGAGAGTTCCGAGTTCATGTCCGAGCGACGGAAAATTCAGGTTTGTTTGCCGAAGGTCAAATAATTTTTACATACAAAACTTTTTATACAAAATTTTCACAATAAGTTCGCTGTTTATAAAATAATAAGTCATGATAACGGATGTCTTAGAATAATTGTAAATAAATTAAAATAGATAAATTTTAACACCACTTTAATAAGAAATTTAAAAATCTGTTAACAATAATTATTATTTTACCATTTTCTTAATAAAATGTTTTTAAAGATATTTTCTAAAATAATATCATAGTATTAGTGTTGGACTATGTGAAAACCAATAATAGTTTGTATGTATATATGCAGTATTACTCTATGTGGGTTGGTGCGTATGAGTGAGTTTGCGTTTGTTAGAAGTTTTGATTTTGCATTTCCAAATTAATTGTGGACGTTTTAGTTTTCTTTCGGCCAGAAATTTTTATGTTTTAGTAGCCTCGGATAGCTGATATAGAGGTGAGATATTTGGTGCAGGAAAGATACGTGATATTTAAGGAGTCCATAGCAAATGTAAGAGGAAGAGTGGATGGCAGTAGAATCACGGCTCGAGATCACCCTTCTCTAATTGAGGTACCAATTTTTTTCTTTTTCTATAGACTCTGTCAAAGGACTCAAAATGCTGTTTCTGTTTTGTTCAACCCTACATTGTCATCATTTGTCTCTTATTAGCATTTGGTTGATTTAAGAAATGATAAGGACAACTGCCTAGGGAACTTATTTTTCTAAAGAAATTAAAAATAAAAATAAAAAATAAAAACTTGGATAAGCACGCCCAATAGTAATGTTTTAGTTTTAAAATTAGTCCAACTTTAACTAGGATGATAGTCCGATCTAGATTAATTTATTTGGTTCATTTCAAATTTTTTAATTAAGACAAGTAATCCATTTACTCAAAAAGAAGAAGCAGAAAAAGGTAAAGTAATACGGCCAAATGTGAGTTTAACGTTTAGCGTAGGGTTAAGTATCTCCATATACATTCATCAAATTAAAAAAGACACAAGACAAAAAATAAAGGAATTCTTCATATACACTCATCAAATCTTCAAAGATTGCGCCTTCACTGTCTTGTACTTTAGCAAGGGGGCTTTTTGAATAAAATAGATTTTGTATTTAACACGAAGAAAGTGGGCGAATATTAAAGAGTGCGGTAGGTAATCAATAACTCCCGAGTTGCACATAATTTTGCAAAAGTTTTTACAATCGCCTAGTAAATTATTATTGTGGGGTCTCGATTTTCATGTTAAGCCCAAAAACGAATGGTATCTAGGCTTAGTGGATCCAGCACAATAAATTTGTAGAGAGTGGGTCAAAGAGTTAGGATTTAGTGCATGGATAACAGTAAAATGGGTTTTTATATTGATCCAACAAGAACGAACTAAGTTCTTCAAAGAAAGCTTGTCCTCGGCCCAATCCAAGGAGCTCTCCTTTTGTATATATTGGGTAACAATGGTTGCAAGAGTTCTTGAGATTGTCATGATGCTCTCCTCCCTTCGTTTCAGCCTCCCCTCTATGGTGGGTTTCTCTAATTATATAGTTTTCTTTAGTGAATGTCTGTCACATCAGACGCCCTCTATGGCGTTCTGTGAGTTGCAGTAATCGAGTTAGTACTGTTCAGGGGTCATTTTCTCATTAATGCGGCCAGAACGTTAATTATGGGCATTTAATCCGGAAGTGACAGTTTCTCCTTAAATTGCTCCTCCACCATGCTTTCATGGCTGGTCCATTGTACTCGTCCTCTTTTTTGGAATGCCCTGGAAGGCTGCCTTCGATGGCATACAACTCTTCCCTTCCATAATCTTGGTTAACCAAGGACACGATTGTCCTCAGGATGTTCCTCGGCAATTTGGGCCTTTTTCGTTCTTCCTCAGACATTCCTTCTTTCTCGGCGTGAGCCTTGGGCTCACTATAAAATGGGCCGGAATTGCCAAATTCTTTGGCCCCACAATTGTTATTATTAATTTAAAAGTTAATGTTAAAGATAGACTCATATAATAATTAATAAGAACTTGCCAACAAAATTGTTGTAAAAATATTATGAAAATTTTTGTATTTGTAGGATTACTTAGAACTAAAAAGCAAATTTTCTTTTTAGGTTAAATTTATTACACGCAAATTATTTAACACAGTTTTACATACATCCTAAAAAGCATCTCAATTTTTTTAATTTGAAAATTGTGATTTCAAATTTCACTTACTGTTAGGGATGTATATAAAATTGTGTAAAATAATTTGCGTGGAATGTGTACCATTCTTTTTTCTGCTCCTGACTATGTCGACACATACGTGGCTTGAATTGCTGCTTGCACCGTGCTATGTTAGCTCTCCAATGACATCTTTATCTTTTTTTCTATGAGATGGAGCATGTGCGTCTCTATCGCATTGGCGGAAGTCAAACTTGGGTTTTGGATTTTGAACTTGATTGTTCCAATGACATCTTTAGCTTTTCTCTATGAGATAGAGCATGTGTGTCTCTATCGAACTGGCCAGAAGTCAATTGGGCTTTGGATTTTGATTGCCATCTCCCTATTTCTTTCTTTCCTTCCCAACCAGCTGCCGCCACCGCCCCCTTTTTTTATTTTTTTATTTTATTTTTTTTTTATCAGTTTTGAGTCTTGATTAGTGGAGGATTGTCTGGTGTAGGTGTGTAGAGGATTTTGGTTTTCACACTTTATCAATTTCTAGTTTTATTGTTTTTGTTCTTTGAGCAAGATTTTCAAACTCGGACCGTTCATTGAACTATAAAAAGGAGAGGTTCAAGGTTTCCGAGGTTGAACCGGGTTTGAACCGTGATGACATCATAATTAATTAAAGCATAAATATAGATATTGAATTTATAAAACTAGCAAAATTGACAATATATCTATATATGTGAGGGAAATTTAATGATTTTCAAACATAGTTAATAATTAAATAATAAAGTTAATAAAATAAAATAATAACCATGAAAACATTAAAATTTATGATTAATTTTTGAAGTAAAGTTGAATATCTTTGAAGGATTTTAATTATAATTTTTTTTTTATTCCTTGTAAGAGATGGATAATTTAATTAAGTAGAATAAAATTGTGTTTAGTTGTTTTTTAGAAAAAAAAAAAAAAAAATTTCTAAGGGGTTGGACCACACGGTTCTTGCCACCGGTTCATGCAGTCCAAACCCGGTTTTAGGTGTTCACGGAATTAACAAAAAATCAGGTTCTTTATGCTTAAAAAACCGGTTTTCATCCCAGTTCTCGATTTTCACGGTCCGACCTCCCGGTCCGGTTCGGGTCTGAAAACCTTGTCCTTGAGGAGTTGAATAGAAATTATAAAATATTGGTTTGTATGTCTGGGGAGTCATTGCAATAAGAATAATACTATAGATATATTTAACCAAAAAAAAAAATACCATCGATATAAAAAAATTTACAAACTGCTAATGTAGTGAGTGATTATTGATAAAAAAAAAAATTAATAATAATAATATTAATAGTGAGCCTATATGAACACCAAATAAGAAGTTGGCCACATTAACATTTTGTAAAAATATTGTAAAATAGTATGTGATTGTAGTATTACTCTTGTAGTAAAGGTGAAAAAAATGACTACATTTAAAGGTGTGTTTGGTTCACATGATTGTGATTTAACATTCTCATAATGTTAAATTCATGTATTCTTACTATATGAAAATAACATCACAATGTTTGGTTAATTAGTTTCATTCCAGTAATGTTCTAAGAATGTAATATTGCTATTTACAGTGATTTTCTAAAATATCCATCAAAATTAACTACAATTGTATTTTTTAATTAAAAAAAATAATAATTAAACAAAATTTTACTTCACTTTCCCTCACTTTCTTACCAACCAAACAAGTCAAATACATATAAAAAATTACAAATTTCTTTTCACTTTCTCACCATCCAAACAAAATGTATCTATCCACAACCCAGTCACTATTCGTAATTGAAATAACCAAGTAACACAACACAAATAGCATATATACACAACTTTTCTTTGCAACAAAATATAGACAATGCACTGTAAAACCTAAAAGATAAACAAAATAAATAAATAAAAATGAGCAAGAGAAAATCAAGTTGATTAGAGGAAGGAGCATAACCAGTGTCCAAAAATCAGGTTTGAACTATGACTGAGTGATCACCTAGAATCCTCCAAAACTCGAACCCGAAATGCCCAAGCTTGATTAGGCTATTGTGGTGGCTTTGGCAAATCATTATGACTGATCTTTGAGCTTTGGTCTTTCTATTAGATGGCGGACAAGGAAAAGGTAGAGTATCGCAAGTTGCTAGGTGACTGTTTGGTTTCTAGGAAAGGCTGAGAGAAAGTGAGAGAAAAGTTTTGGGTTTTCAGTTAGGTTGAGAGAAACTAAAAGCATAAGCTAATCTAAGATTCAAATTCTTGTCCAAAATATTAAAATAATTTCACGACTATTTTGTAAATAAAATTATTAACATGGGAAATTTTGTCAATTGAGAAAATTATAACATTTACATCATTCGTATCAAACAACTTAAAAACTTTAGCTTTTAACAACTCAAAATACTACTTTATCAATTTTAACAACTCATTTTAAAATTTATCAAATATCATCAAATGTCCTATTTTTCACATCAAGCTAAAAACTATTCTTTTTTATTATTGTTAATTTCTCGCTCTCACCCTTTGTGTCATTCTTTCTACCTCCCTCTCTAAGCCACCCTCACAACCCACCATTCACCATCTCCACAAACCCACAACCAACCACTACCCAATCCCTTGCTACTCAACCCAATTTCAACCATAATCCCCAGCCACAATTGCAACCCGATTTCAACCCATCACTACCCCCTACCACCATCATTCACATCCACTGCCAGCAACCCACAATCCCCTGCCATAATAGTTCAACCCACCACCTCCACGGAGTCACAAACCAACAAACCCACCCCAACCCAGTGGTATTCAAAAATTTTCTTAATTGCCACCGCCTTGGCCATGATCCTCACCATAGTCATAGCCTTAGCCATACCCTTCACTAGAGCCAAAGTTGCTTCAATTGCCAAAATTAGAGCCCAAACCCACTGATTTGATTCTCAACAACCCGCAACCCACGAACCTATAACCCACAAACCACGAACCTAGAACACCACCAATGATCTCAACAACCAATGCACACCAACGCCAACCACTGCACTCAATCTCACCATAGCTCAAGTTATTGCTGATCTTTGGTGGGGATGGCATCGTTTCTTGGTGGTTTTGATTGGTGGCATCGTGGGTGAGAGTCGACTGAGATGGTGAGAAGGAAAAGCCGTGGGTAAGAGTTGATTGAGATGGTGAGAGAGAGAGGAAGAAGCTTGGGTGAGACAGTGTGGTGGGGGAGAGAGCTATGTGTGACAAAGGATAAGGGAGAAAGGAGAGAAGAGAAGAGAGGAGAGAGATGTGTGATAGATGAGAGAGGAGACTTGATAGAGATAGAGGCACGCAAGAGAGAGAAACAAATAAATTAATAAAATAATATAGCAACTTAGTAGCAACTTACTGTAGCAAGTTCCTAAAAAATTTGAAGTTTAACACCATTGATGTAGAGGGATTTTTGATGATTTTATGGCTAAAATAAATTTTTAGCATTTATCACACCTTTGGTGTGAATACTCTAATGTAAAATTACCCTCATTTAATAAGGTAATGAGATTATGGTGATGTGGTATATTTTGTAATTTTAAATTACTGTAATTTTAGAAAAAAATCAAGTGAACTAAACATTATAATGTTCACATTATGATTATGTGCATCATATTAAATGATAGGCAAAAAACGTATTGACTATTTGTAATAAAATAATTGATTAATTAGTCAAGTTTTTTAATTAATCAAATTAACATGCAAAGCGCATGATAGCACAAACTAATTACCAATAGCTAAAGTATGTAGCAGAAAATAAATTGACACGATGATTTGTTTACAAATGGGGAAAATTTACACTGCAAAAACCCCACCAAGTGATTTTAAGGTCACCACTCTTGAGAATCCACTATTATCACAACAAGCGGATATAAGTAAAGGAATCACAGTACCTTATACCAACCTACAGTTGAACCCTTATCCCAATACCCAATTGGACTTGTTCTGTAGTGACAATCTCTCCTTGAAATGCACAACTCCCAGTACGTGACTAACCAATTGTGCGAATCCCAGTACGCGACTTCAATTACCAACTAGAGAAGGTTATTGGCTGCAAAGTTCTTCAGTTCATCACACGATGAATATCGAGAATATGCTTGATCACAAAACCCTACAGTATACAAACACAACAGCTTCTTCACAAGAAAGATGAACTATAGCAAATTCTGTCTCCAGTCACAATTTGTTTGAACAAAAATTTGCTCAACACTTGTGCAACTTGTGTTACCTTTGACGGCTCTTAAAATAATCCTTTTATATGTCTAGGGTTATGAGAAAAGAAATCTCAAACATACAATCACGGATTGGATGAAAAACAGTCCTGAAAAACTGAACTTCATAAACCTCAACAGATACCCTATCTGTCGAACTGCTGTTGAGCCATGTACTAGAACAACTCTACAAGCCTCAATAGATTGCTAGCTGTCGAGTTTTAATGAACAACACTTTCTACACTTGAATATTGGACAGACTTGCATGGCTTTAACACTTGAATTTGAAACAAGGTTTTTTGAAATATCAAACACATCCTAGATCTACCCAAATACAAGTAAAGTGCGTTTTGTCAAAGGATTAGTCAATTACATAAAATAGTGACATATGCTCCTAACATGTGAACCACATATGTCCTAACAATCTCCCCTTTTGGGAATCCATGACAAAACCACAGTAAACAAATGAACATATGAGAGAAGTCATAAATCACTCAACTCATACTTACTTGTTGAATACAATAAAATCTATCCTAACACAAACTCTTGAAAAACTTTGCAAGAAGAGAGTTTATAGCAAGTAGACTTTGACAGATATTTCTGAAACATTTTAAACAAAACTCATTAAGGCATCTTTGTGTCAAACAGAAATAATAGATTGCATACAATATATAAGAAGAATGTGCATAAATAGAGAAAAGAAACAATACATGTAAGGGTAGGTGAAGAAAACATACATACATCAATATATAAAGAATATAAGTACAATGTATGTGAAAATGGTCACAAGATCCATGTACAAGATATAAATGTATCTAAAGTAGAAAGAAAAGAAAAAGATACATGAAACCTTCACTACATTCCTCAATATCAACACTCCCCCTAACAAATCTCCTATACTAACTCTCCCCCTAACTATGACTATTCTCATACCAAAACTACTCCCTCTTTTTGTCACGAGTGACAAGGGGTAAGAGCGTTAAGTAGACATCTTATCAGCACTGGAAGAGCTAGCATCTCCATCATCCTCACCATCGAAAACAATAGCATCATTATCATCATCCTTAGAAACCTCTAGAGAAGGTGGAGGAGAAGCAACGAAGCCATCCATAACTGCCTGTAGTTGTGCAATACGACCCATATGGGTGTTCACCTGACACAAATCATCACTAAGAGTTTCAAGGCGAGCATCCATGCGCTGAAGCTATGCCATGATGTCTGCAAGAGTCACACCGCTAGTAGAAGAAAAGCGAGCGGATGTGGATGGAGTAGAAAGAGTGAGAGGAGCTGCTAACCCAGACCACCTCGACCGAAACGGTAGCGGCATCTATAGCACCCATGACAGGAAAGTGGTCGGACATGGGAAAGGGAACAGAAAAATGGCGTAAAATCCTTGTGATAGCCGAAGGGAAGATAAACTTATCACTGGTCACTGAATCCTTATACACATCTATGATAGAAAGAATGAAATAAGAAGGAAAATTTATACTAAAATGCTTAAGAAGGAAAAGCAAAAACCGAGCACGGGGCTCTGTGATAGAGTTATAATGAGATAAGGGATGAAGTACAAAGGTCATTACCATGTTCAAAAGCCGAGGACCTTTAGCAAAGCCCGTACAGTAAGTGAACTGACGCTCACCCCAATCAGAAGCACATTCACAGAAAGTAGAAATAAGCTCGTCTTTAGACACTATCCTAAAATGATCATAGCCAAGGTAGTCAGGATGCTCTACCTTGGAGACATGGAGCACATTAGAGACAATTTCCAGTGTGACAACAATTTGCATACCTCGAACGCAAGTAGTGAAAAAAGGTACTGAAAAATCAAATCCATGCATGTTGGAGTAAAACTCCTGGATTAGCACAGATGGATATGTGATCGGGACGTGACACAGTAACTCCCATTCCCTACTGTGAATGACAGTGGGAAGGTCAATGTCCGAAAAGTCTGACAAGATGAATGCCTTGTCGAGAAAAGTTCTCAAAGAAGTCTGATTTGGCCTTTTCATCACAGAACCGAATGTGTGAAGGAGTAGGATTGGAAGAAGTGGATGCCCTGGAATGAAGAGGGTTCTGGGACGGAGTAGATTTGCGTTTGGGTGCTATAGAAGTAGACTAACGCAAACAAAAGAGAGAGAAAGAGAAAGAGACAAATAGAAAAGTCCCAAAACAGTTCAAATATATCAAAATATATTGAAAAGAAGGAAAGTATGCATAGGAATGCATGAACATGTGACATGCAATAGAATAAGCATCATAGGCTCAGCCCAATCCAAACCTACCAGCACATAATCAGTTTAACATATATAACTCACATCTAAATGCATGAAAATATAGTTATAATGCAAATGAGATGCAATGCATGAAGTTTTTAAGATCAAATCTTCAAAACCTATGCCAAAAATTTTGTAAAAACCTTTTTGATTTTGAAGAACCCCAAAATTTTCTAAAATCCCAAAAACTTAAGTTAAAAATCATGAAATGCATAAATATGAGGGATTAAGACACTTACCAAGTGAAGAGAAACTTGATTAAGGCTAAAAATATCTAAGGAATGAGGTTTAGAGAGAGAAAAGTGTGTTTGGGAGGTGAAATAGTTGAGAGCAATCAAGAGAGATTGAGAAAAGTGAAGTCTGAATCGCGTTGCCCCTATTTATACAAGCTTAGTAATTCTCGACAAATCGAGAGGTGTTGAGAGGTGTCGAGCTTTAAAGAGGGTCAATAGATGCAGCTATTAAGCAGGTGTCCAAGGCAAAAAGTAAACTCGATGGATCGAGGATTTGCCAAGGAGCTATCGAAGGAACATAAACTTTCTCGATCGATCCACCTAGCTATCGAGAGGTGTCGAGATTGCGATAAAAAGCAACAGAAGAGCTCGATAGATAAGCTAGGTATCAAGAAGTGTCGATGAGGTATCAAGATTGCTTAAAAATAGTTTTTCAAAGAAGAGAAAAATACAGATGTGGGGGGAAAAGAGCCCAGCCCAACATAATGGGCCGAAAGCCCATAGGAGAGCTATTTTGTGACCGAGAAGAATGAGATGGAAAAGGCAGGGCCCAGAGGTTGTAATCCTCTGATGCAAATATTATAAATCAATTGTGTGTAAAAGGCCAAAATGACCTTCCGAGGACTCCACCTGATCAAGATAAGCTCTGAGTATGCTGGGAAACGATAAGGATGGAGAAATATCTAAGGGGAAAGCTGCTACCACCGTATTTAATACACTGCAGCAATTTTTCTAGCTGCATTTATGTGGAGAAGACCCCTGAACAGTGCATACTAACCTACCGCCACTCATACAGAGCTAAAAGAAGATGCTTGACGTGACATGTACTCAAGCAAACTCGTAGATGAGGAACAAGTGGACGATGGAGATGAGGAGAAGGGTGGCTATATAAAGGAAGGACGCTTCTAACGAAAGAGGGAGGAGGGAAAAAAAAAAAGAACAAACAAAAAGAAAGAGAGAACTTGACTGTAACCCTAAGACCTTTATTCATCAGATAAAGAATAGTATAGCTCTTCGGATTTTCAGGTTTTACGTGTAAATTCATGTTGGCTAGTGTTTGAAAGTTGTGATTCATTATTGTCAATCCAATACTTAACCTAGCTCTTTCACCCATACTTTACAAATTAATTATTTTGGGCTTGGGCCACAAATCCTAACCCTACAATTGGCGCCATCTGTGGGAAGAGCTTGAGTGTAAGGGGTAGCAGCAGTTGATCATGGCTGAACCAGGGCAACAACCGGCAGAGTCTGGGGCGTCCCAACATATTGATCCTTTTCTCAATTTGGAGCGGAGGCAAAACCGTGAAGGCAATGTGCATACTACACACACTAAACGAACTCAACCTCGTGGCGGAAGTCATGTTTCTCATGCAGAGAAAAACACCATGCAAATAGAGATTGAAAGGTTAAGAAGGGAGCTGCGTCATGCGAAAAAAAACGTGCTGCCTCGCATTCTGATGACAACTCGGATGACGGACAGGACATCACCTATGAGCAGAGGTCTCGAACTCCAATCAGCGAATCTTTTTCATATAAGTATGAGCACCCTCGTAAGAAGCAACCTCAAGGGCCACCACATGGAGGGGTGGGCAATGATGTCATGAGCAAGGCTTTGAATCAAATCTCCAGGTCACCTTTCACACGTAGGATTGAAGGAGCGAAGCTTCCTCGGCGTTTTAACCAGCCAACCTTTACTATCTACAATGGTAAAACTGACCCTGTGGAACATGTAAGCCATTTTAACCAAAGGATGGCTGTCTACTCCAGGGATGAAGCTCTGATGTGCAAGGTATTCCCTTCTAGTCTTGGAACTGTGGCCATGAGGTGGTTTGATAACCTGAAAGCAGACTCTATCGATTCTTATCAAGAGCTCACTCAAGCTTTTGGTTCACGTTTCGTCACATGCCAAAGGGTGGCCAGGCCCTTGTCTTCTCTGCTATCCTTAAGCATGCGTGAGGGCGAGTCACTTAAGGCGTATTCGGATAGATATTGGGAGATGTTTAATGATATGGAGGGCAACTTTGATGCAATGGCCTTAGAGACATTTAAGCTGGGTCTCCCCACTGATCATGGTTTAAGGACATCCTTGTCTGGCAAGCCTGTCACTAACATGCGTCAGCTTATAGACCGTATTGAGAAATACAAAAAGGTTGAAGAAGATCAGCAGCAAGGGAAGGGTAAGGATAAAGTTACCCCCCAGGACAGGAAGGACTTTAGGTCGGATCGTTATAACAACAGTAAGCCAAGGAGAGATTTCGTCGGGCAGTCAGGCTTAGCAAATGCTCAAGCAGTCAATACAGTGTTCAAAGAGCCCGTTCATCTAGTCCTGGAGAAGATCAAGAACGAGTCATTCTTTAGGTGGCCGAGTAAAATGGTAGGGAACCCTGAGAGACGCAATCACAATCTCTATTGTCAATACCACCAAGACCATGGGCATGCCACTGAAGACTGCAGAAGTTTGTG